>NC_086232.1:32968129-33268129 GCF_036321145.2 Pelmatolapia mariae
CATAAAGTTGAACCAGTGTGAATTGATGTGATAACCATCCGGAGGATTCTCATCGAAAAATTCACATGGGAACGTCGATTACATTTCACTTTCCACATTTCACTGTCTCAAAGGCAGAAGAAAACAAACATCCACAGGTAAAGAAGGGTCACTTACATGAGTGCAAATATGACAACAAAAATATGTAACTCGGGAAACAATGTGTGATTTACTCAAAAGTGGATACACACAAATCAGTGTGTCAACTTTTCACACATTCATTCATAAAGCTCCTTTATACCCTCCCATAGCTGACTTTATCACTCTCTCCCCCGCCCCCCTTTGGCTACTGTCTTGAGGTGATGGCTATAAATATCTACAAAAGCAGCCCCAGCAGTGGTCCCGCCTGGAGATTTCTGTCATCTTGCCCTAAAGCCATGTGCGTCTGCTCTCAGAGTGACAGGTGCAACATGGCTACTGGCATTCTTTTAATTGTTGCTCAATATAATATGGTGGATAGCAAAACAAATCCACTTAATAGTGGAAAGGGACTCTTATTTTAGGTTTCCTTTCTGCAGTAATAAATCCTCCAAGAAAGTATGCCATTATAACAACAGTTGGAAAGAACAGCAGAGGAAAATGACTTCACTGAGTAAATAAATACTGATTGTACCCAGAGACACTCAAAAACAATTGTCAAGAAAAGTTACAGACCTTCAGTTTAAAACATTTTTAAAAACCAACAAGACTACTTCTATTACAGACAATAGTCAAACTGCAATAGCTTTGATTCGAAAAAGAAGGAAAAAAAAAAAAGTATGTGTATGGTGTGCGTGGTCAGTCTGTCAAGCGATAGTTATGGCCAGCGCTAGCGGTCCAAGTGGAGGAGCAGAGGAGTTTGCGGCATTTTAGCAGCCCTTTGCTCCCCAATCCGACCGGGCTAAAGCTATTACAAAAGCTACTGGGGTGTTTAGCTGCAGACGGGAGGCCGTATTCCCTTGTGCAAAACAAGGAGTTTAAACTATGATGAACGTGCTTGAGCCACGCTATGATATCCCGTTGCGCGTCCACTTCAGTGACAAGATCGTACCCAGGCATGCATGAGCAGGAAAAGTTTAAAGTTATGGCTGAACTGTCCCACGCATCTTTTGCTGCCCAACTACAAACGGGTGGACCTCCAGGTCAACGGAAAGCTACGTGACTGTGACCGCTCATTATATCACAGCGGAGTGGTAGATATAAAGCCCTGTACTGCCCTATATTGCACCTTAATTTGTTTTTATATAATTGCGTGGAATGAGTCTTGAGTTGAATATTTTTAATAGGCAAAAAATACTTAAAAAGTTAATAAGTAAATGTTAAAATTTTGTCTTTTTTTCTTTTTTGCTGATCCGAAAATTTATCCGATCCGTGAGTTAAAACCGTGATCCGATCCGAACCGTGAGCTTTTTGATCCGTTGCCCCACTAGTACTCAGCCATATCAGAATTGTCATTTAAAGCAAAATCTGAAGTGTCTTTCCTCCTTTGTATGAACATGTGCTGGTAGCTGAAATCACCAGTTCTACATTGAAGGCAAGCACAAACATACAGAGAAAAGAAAAGAAACAGCAGAGTACAGCCAAGATGATTTTAAGAGCAGAGTAATAGTGACACTTCATTTTATTAAATCAAATGCATTAACTAGATAGCAAGTTATCCCAAGAGGCAGTAGCAATAAGTGTGCATGCAACTAGTCAACCAGACTTTTAATGTTGCTTCCCTTGCCAACTGGTGCCAGAAAAACTCTGAAATATATTATTTTATTTTTTGGCTTTTCAATATAGAGCGGCAGGTGATGATTGGTCAATGCTGACTTTTTCTATCTAAAGCACACTCAGTTTTGTCTCTGGTAGGGAGTGAATGTGGATCTGTAACAGGAAGACTTCTCTTCCCTCCCCATTTTTAACAAATACCATCATCTCATCTATGGTGAACAAACCCTTGTTTTTTTAAACAGACTAATTTAGCAACAGCAGTTAAGATCCATTTACACCTGCATGGAATCTGCAACTGGATACATGATATCTGACCCACAGGTTTGTTTCCTCTTGGCTGGCTGCTTGGATTTGATGACAACAGGGGAAACCAAGTTTTTGAAGTCTGCACCCAGTTTAGAAATGCATTCTCATTATATCATTTGTGGTTGCAATATGATCCAGTGATCTGTACTGTTTGTGTTCCTCATCGCATTAACACAGCTACATGCTTTAGTTTGGCTTGCTTGAATCAGCAGGAAGAGATGGTATTGTTCACCTTTAAACTTCGTGGATTTTGTTTTTCTTAAGAAAATACAACCAGAAACGTCATCCATTGGTAAACTTATAGTCATGTGGAGCTCCTCAAGTACTCCTACTTCCTCTTGGGGATTTAGTTTAAGTTTAATAGGTTTTCTGCAAACACAAACACATACTGAGCTTCAGTCTAACTCTTCTCTACCTCATGAAGCTAAAGTTGTTCCAAGTAAAATGAGCAAAAACAGAACAGTCAAATGGTCTGTTTAAGCTTAAATACAAGCACAGACATGAGAAATGAGTGGCATTTAAAATACCATGTCGCCCATTTTTATTGATGCCTATTAAGTCAGCTAAAAGCAGTAGGTTGGTGGTAATAACTCCGATCATCTGCCTTTATCCATTTCGCTGATCCTCACCATCATTCTCTCATGATTTCTCTGGTTGCCCCAAGGCACAGGCATAAATGCCTCAATCAGTGGCTGCATTGCAAGCTTACCGCCTGTCCTTTTAGATATTAGAAGTGCCATTTGTGCAGGAGTGAGCAAGAAACTGGATGTCTGGGGGTTGGGAGGTCCCTGACAAATCTTTGACAACTGAAACAGAACTAAGACGCAAACGAGTATCAAACACTAATTTTTCTTAGGTTTCAGCGCAAATTTCAGCTTTTCTAACCTAAGACAGACACAGATATCCTGAGGCCCAACCTACATACTTACAGAGTGAAAAGTTTTCGCTAATTAAAGAATGTGAGAGAATCCACAGGGCACAGTTAAAAAATTAAAATATGGTGACTATGAATCTTTACCAATGAAATAAAAAACAAAAACCTGCTCTTTCATTAAAATAAGTCAAAAGGTTAAATCACATAAACTGCATGCAAAACCACAATTTTTTGTGGATAAAAGGGGTAGAAGAGAAGGATGACAGATGGCCTTAACAGAAAGACGGGGGCTTGTGTTTGTTCTGCCCCACCAATTTAAAAAAGAAAAAAAGAAAAAACTCCCCAAGTGCACGAAAAACTTGACTACACGTAATGTTCTACCTCTCACTGAACTGCAAAAATGGTTTTCTTTATAAAAACCATTTTTAACTCATTTGTTTTTCTGACCCGTTGTCTGCTGTGAAACAAAACTAAATCGTACCATGCGATACTCTGGTCTTGCTTCCTTACCAGCTCCCGTTATAGAGGGTGTGGATAATGCTAATACAAATACCATTACTAATTCTGCTTATAGGTTGGACTTTTCATCTTAGCCAGTTTTCTGCATGAGAGAGAGAAAAAAAAAAAAAGACTACTTCCATTCATCTTAGGTGTGGAAAAGCCTCATCACCATAACTTTGACATTATAATTTTACACTGTATGACAGACAGAAAACATGCCAGCGGTGATTAAAAATATATATACACACACACACACACACACATCAATGGAGTCATATGATTGCAATTAAGTGAACAATTTGGAATCTGATCTCAGCTGGAACTGGTTCTCAATTCCCATTGCTACAAAGGTTTAAATAGGACTGCTCACGCATACACACATCACAAGGAGAACAACAGCGTATGTTAATGCGGTCATTTCTTTTTAAAATTTGGCTATTTTTCTCATACAAGAAACCAGGCTATGTTAGGAAAAGCGAAAGAGGAAAAGGCCAAATGTTAGGGCAGATGGGTGCTGCATATAAAGCTCCAGGCATGACTGTCATCAAAGAGGGAAAGCCAGCTCTTTATCTGCAGTAATTTACAGCTGATGTTACTGCTGCCCTGCGCTGTCCCATGGGGGTCCGTTGAGTCCCAACTGCAACTGGCAAAAAGTATAAAGAGGGGGCGTGGCAGGTTTATTGATTGATTACAGACATGTGGTGCCTCTGTCATGTGTGATAGCTCTTGTAATTTATAATCACTGATGTTGTGACTGCCATTGTTCCTGAAAGGTCTTCCAGCTCATTTTTCTTGAAGACTTGACAAAATCAAACACAATGAGGCACATGTGCAAATGACAGACACAGGAAAACTATTTTTTCTGGCTACATGTAGACTGTGAGGCTGGGCTTAAAGTCAGCAAATAATAAATACCACAAACTTAGTAAGCCATACACCTTTTTTGGCAGTTTATATATGTAATGCCTTTAATGACAGTGTAAACAAATGTAGAATCAAAAATAAACATACTTATGTTGCTCAATGAGTATTTCTGCTTTGAACGAATCCCTATCATATGAAATTTAAAATATATTTGCACAAGGGCTGTGCGATATGACCAAAATCCCATATGCCGATATCACAAAAATTTTACATTTTCTGTAAATTCTGTGAATTTCGGGCAACTCGACTTGCGTGAAGTGTTTTCAGCTGGGTGCCGTGTACCTGGAGTCGAGTGTTACATAAGTTGAACTGGCCGCAATTTTCTTTTTGAGTATTTATTACACGGCGTGCTGCGGGGAAAAGCCTGTTCTAAGGTTTATTTTTTTTTAAGCACCTGACAGCTCTTTTTAGCTTCTCGTCCGTAAACACACTGCATACTATTTCACGTGATTCAGTTTATTTTGAAAAATCTCAACAGGATCTTCAGCTTTATTGTGAAAGGTTTATGTGGAAAATAAACAAGCGGACGGTGGAGACACGCAATGGCTTTACCGTCGTTGTTGCTAACAACAATGCATAAAAACAGTCGCTTGTCCGTCCGTAGTGTGGTTATATTAAATATAAGAGAAAGAGAGAACTTTAAGAAATTCTACAGTGACAAAACGATGAAAAAATATTGCCGAAAACAGTTTATTTTGCGACACCACGAAACAAACGATAGCATAATATGAAATGATAGGCGTTTTCATATTGTCATCTGATATATATCGTTATATTGAACCTATTCTGCAATGTATATGGTTCTAAACTACTGTGATTATTGTTACTTGTGTTAGCAGCAGAAATGTGCAGCACCACTCAATGGCTAGACGCTATTTAACCCAGCTAATATTTCTGGTGCCAACTAGCAGTAGTAACCACATTTCAACATCTAACTGACTAGTCACACATGTCCCAGCTTTAAACATTGCTGTCCTAGGTCTCGTTTCCCTAATCCACAGCCGGAAAAAAGAGCAACCAAGTGTGAGAGTAAAGCCAACACAAAAGTGCCTTGATTCTTTTTAATGGTTAGCAGGGACACCCCAAAGTTGCAAAAGACTTCCACTTATATATGGCAGAAAAGAAAAAGAAAATCCCATGGCTATCTTTCCCAGTGAACATACATTAGTGATCATTTTAAGGGCTCAGTCACTTCATTGTGTAAATTATGGTCACTCTAAGAGTCAGAAAGAAGGATTATCAAGGATATGCCCATTAGTTAGCAACTTATCAATCACATAGATTGACAGTTAAACTCGCTCCTTGCAAGTCAAGTTTGGCCTCGAAAACGCTAAAGGTGGTCAAAACAAAAATGCTCCGCTCAAGGCTTGATAGCAGCACTTCACTAACAGAGGAAAACAGCTACCCTTAATGGCATCTACACTAAAAACAGCTTTCTTTTGTTTTCAAGACGTTAATGTGCCACACGCTGTAAACGATACAGTTGAAAAACACATTAGTTTAATGTTTCTTTTCTGGGCTCTAAAGTTTCAGTTCTTGGTTAAAAAGCAAACATACAAGACACCAGCTAAACAAATAGGACTTTTTACATCGTAACCTAATGTGCCTCGATTACAGCAAAAATCATAATCAAGATGACTTTGATTAATACAGTAAGCCAGAGTTTCTACCCACATCAAAAAGATTTTGGATACAGTGTATTTTCACAGAAGCCTTTCATATGTTTAAAATTTAAAAAAAAATAAAATAAAATCAAAACAATGGGTAAAGGGAGCAGGAAGGACACATGGGAGTCTGATAATACATTTTAGGTCCAGACTAATGGGTATTTTTATGAGATTTTTAACTACTCTAGAGCGATCCGGTTAATGTTGGGCTCCAGCTAAAATGTCATTGTGGCGTGAAGTGAACCAAACAGCAAAAATATGCACTATAAATGAAAGGTCTGTGCTTGATGTACAGCACACGGGAGAAAGATAAGAGAGAGAGCTTTGCAGTCAAAATTTGTTTTATCCCTAACACTTTGTTTTCACTGAAATACAAAAACTGGAATTGAAATTATACTTGGTTAATTGCTGACCCCTAGCTTAACTGTAATTGGGGGTGCTTCTGCACGTAAAGCATAAATTACTTTCCGATTATGGTGAAAATATGAAATCAACTCATTTTTGTATCTTCATACCAGGAGCAGCATTTTCCCATCACAGAAACAGCGAGCGCTGCAGAAATGCAGTTCAGCTACTCCACTTTTGCCACACAGTACAGTAGATGAGTTAAGAGTGCTGCAATAACTCGGGTTTTCACTGAGGGCTCACAAACCACCTCAACAAAAACAAGCAGGGACAGTCTACCAGGTGAAAGAAAAAAAGACATGTTACTCAAGTCTCCAGATGACTTTATAATTTCAGCTATAAAGTTTGGAAGAACAAGTCAAAAAGTTGATTTAAAATAAGCACTAGTCTTGTTTTATAATAAAAATGAACTTTTTAAGGGCCAAGTGGGAACTTGCATCCCCAACCTTTGCTTTCCAATTACAAGAAATATGACAGATACAAGACAGAAATTTCTTAATCACTCAGATTCCAATACTCAGAGCACACATACAGATTTCTATCTTGCATTCCTACACATTTATTTTCAGCAGTGCACACGTCTGCTGAGATGTGTGACGTTATAACCCTATCTGCACTCTCTGCAAGAATTCAATGAGTTAAAGGAAGCTAGCACCATCGAGACTGAGTGTGGCTATGTAGGCTTGCTCAGGGATAGATGGAGTGGCCATTGAGATGAGGGTTGTTTTTATTTTGCCTATTAAGGCTTCGTTTTATAGCCACAAGCTGAACCAAGTAGGCACCACTACCAAAAATTTCCCGTTTTCTCTAACTGGTGATTACACACACCTAAAGTCGTACCTGAAATAAATGGAAATGGATGAAAACTTTATCCGACTTAGAATTAACAGGTGTACAAACATTGGTTGGTATGTGATTTGTGATTTTGAAGACAATATTATTTAAGCTAATTAGGGCCTAGGTTACCTCTGTGAGTCTATCACGCCATGTGTACCTGCTGTTAATGCAACATCAGGCTACCACAAAAGACACCACTTTGCACCTGAGTCGAGAAATAATTACCATTTTAGTCTTTTGATTTTTCGACTGTAACCCTTCAAATTCTCTTTACTAACAAAAGCGTTATAGTAGAGCAATGCAAAGCTAATGCAACACCTCTGTAGATAACAGAAGTTTTATTTTTGCTGCAGGTAATTTAAAGTTAGTTGTTGTAGCCATGACCATTTTAGACGCTCAAGTTAGTTATTCTGCTGATCGTATTGTGTTAAGGTTTGCTGCAGAAGTTAAGGCGAGTGTACCAAAAGACTGGCATTAGCGTATTAAGGGTAGGTGCAGTAAATGCTCACCTCAGAATGAAACCACAACACTGCGGTAAAACCACATTAACTGCTACCGAAAGAACACCCAACCGACTGGATAACGTGTAACGTTGCTACACGGGCATCGGTTGATTTAATGCCAAGTAGTAAAAGAGAAGTTTCAGTGCAAATGTTCATTACATTTGGGTTTGTGTGTGCCGACAGTGTCGAGGCCTTTACCTTGTCCATCAGACGTTGACAGGGCAGGTGAATTCAGCTTCGGCCGCTTAGAGAGTGGAGGTCCAGCGTCCAGCAGGTTTTCAGCCATAGTTGAAATCTTGCCTGGTCGGTCGCTTAAGTTGATGATTCTGATTAGCTTATTAGTAGAAAGTTGTTCAATCACCAAAAACCTTCCCGGTTAGCACGTTAGCAAGCTGACAGCCTGCTAACGTTGGCTAACTGGCTAATAGCTAGCTAATTGCCTGCTACCAGCTAAAGTAACTGTTAGCGTTTAGCTACTCCTCGCCGTGAGAGTCGGTGTCTTTTAAAAGAGATGCAATAGCGCCCCGCTTCGCCACCGCCATTCACCCCATGATAATCCAACACCCAACACCCACATTATTATCGTTAAATACCCCAAAATAAAATATTCCCCATGTAAAAATCGAGCCTCACACTGACGATCCAGTTAAATCAGGTGGATTGCTGCATTCCGGGAAAAAAGTCGTAATTTCTAGATGTTCAAAGTACCCATTTTGCGTGACGTCAAATTTCTTCATGCAAAAATCGCGCGAAGCTCCACAAAAATGCACAATTGCATAAAAATGCCGTATTTTTGCAAATCTCTTCGAAAGTCACGATCTGCTCTCCGCTTGCCCACGGTAAACAATACTGCTCCCGAACGGCGACAGGGGCTGAATCACCGCACTCTGAAGGGGAAATCAGATATACGGAGCTTTTCTGCCCGACGACCACCAATCCAATTCCCGTTTTTTCGCACAAAATGTCTCCGAAGCGATATTACGATTTCGTTTTCGGCAGAAGGCCGCTGTCATATCACGGGAAGGATGCTCGATTTCTACGTAAAACCCAGTGTTGGACCGAAATCCTAATTCCGAGCCACGACAAGATGGCGGCTGTTGATTCCTTCGGTACAAAAAAGTTTTTTTTTCTTTTCCAGATCGGCTGTAGAGGGGGAGGGGCCGCGCATTCACGCCCTACGTGAAAACACCGTCACCGCTGACCGCTGGGGGCGCTACAGCACAACCAGTGATTCACACATGCACTTTACAACCCACTTGATCCCATCTTTTTTGTAAACTCGGGGCAAAATATATACATTAATGAATAAAAATATCTTTTTTAAGATGTTAACTTAAATATTTTACCTTATTTTTGCAAACTCACGTGATTTTTTCTGGAAAAAAGAAATTAGATATGAAATGTATGAATTTCCTTTAATAACTGGAAAAATACGAATCTCTGCATGATATAGGAGTTTTTTCGACTACAATAAAAATACTTAAAAGTTGTCAGTTTCTAGCCACTTATTTGTCATTTTTGAAATCGTGTTTTACTAACCTTCTTTTAAATTTGTTAACAGTTTGCAACAAATTATTAAAACATACCTTCTTGCAGTTAAAATGCACTTGGTTAATATGAACTGTGCCCCAACTTCAGTCATCAGCTGGCTGCTGATGAAGATCACAACCCTGTCTCCAATTTTGAGACCTTTTAGGTTAGGCCTAATCCTCCCTAAAACCTGGCAATTTGCATGTTGCCTTTTTGAGAATCTCTAAGTTGCTTCCCTCACCTCTTATTTAGTTTTAATAATACAAAACTAAATGACAGTACAGTCTGTCATCACTCATTATATGCACAGAAATTCAACTCTACGTGACTTTACACGTTACAGTATGCTAGACAGTCCAAGCTTTCTGCTTGGAGATTTATTTCTCTCATACTGAAAAAAAAAGAGGAATAAAGTCATATAACTCACACATAAGCAAACAGACACACAAAAATCAATCTGATAATACGTGTCTCTTATTCATTGTTGTTGGACAGAATCTGACACATGCACATGTATAAAAAAAAAATCATATGTGACAAAATAACTGCATATGTACAAACACTGAGCGCTTTGTGCAAATGTGTACAGATTACTATCACGTGTTGATAAATGATACATGGGTAATGTGCACAAAACGTACATTATACATCTCATTCATGAACATAAAACAAATACATTTCAAATCAAACAACACTGTTTAAAATCTGTCCCAGTGTAACTTAGAACACATACGGGTAGAATTTACTTGCAAATTATAATGAAAAGACGTGCAGCTGACATAATTTAAAATGAGTGACAATGTGATGCTTAAGTGCTGACACTCTATGCCTTTATGTATTTCCCTTATTTCTCTGTCATAAAGCAGAATCACACTTCTGCAAAAAGAAAAGAAAGAAAAAAAAGAGATGACTGAATGCCATGAACTTATCCTTTTTTAAAACGGGAGAACTAGCTTCTGCCAAAACTGAAACAAATCATTTATAAATACACTGTCAAAGAAGGACAGTATTCAGGTAACCTTTAAAGAGCAAAGCTTAGTGATTTGAATTTCCTGAATACTGGAAATATCTGCATAATAATTAACATATATGTAGAATGACATTGAAATGAAATAGGATGGCAGTATAGTACAGAATCAAACAAAAAATAAGGAGACTAGCAAAGAAGGAAACTACTCACATGCAAACAAGTCTCACTCACACACATCTCCCCCTACTGCACCCCAGATCACATAAGTCAGCAGCGTGTAATATTTTATTTATATGTGTGTGTACAGATTAGTGCTACTGGAGAGGATGTGCACCCACAAACCTGTGGAGTTCTTCCTACGCCACCTCAGATCTATGGCTAGTTAGTGTCACTGCTGTGCATGGTAGGGCTGCAGGCACATGGCCTAAAAATCCCATAGATCATCTAACAACGCAAGGCAACAAGACGGTGAACTTTCCTTCACAGCTGATACTCGATATTCTCCTTTATTTGTGTTACATTGTGTGCTATGCTTCATTAGATTTGGCAAACAAGAGCAAGTGGAGAAAATGCACAAGTAGTGTAAATCTTTCAAAAAATAATGATTCTGGGCAACAAAAGCAGGACTCATTTAACTATTTCAGCGTCTGCAGTGACGGCTTCTGGAGAAACCTCTTTGGAATTTCAGGGTATTAATGCTACAACGATTATGATAGTTGATGCTATGATTAAACATAGTCCACATTCAAAAGGCACAGGCCGTGTATGTCCAGAGAGCTTAGTGAAAGAGGTAAATAAACATGTTTTGCTACAGGTCCCGACAGCTACATAACTCATCCTTCTTGTCATTTTGGCATTTTTGCATGTGGACAGATTTCTGAACAGAGAAAGTCCATCTAACCCAACTGCTGACTAATTTTTTAAACATGTGGTGGTGAAAGCTGAAAATGAATAATCTATGGATAAGGCAATAGCAAACTGTCCCCATTTCTATCTTTTTTATATGATTGAGTTGACGTAAAACCTTATATTTCTCACACACTTAGGAAATATAAGAGAGAAACACGTGCTTTCAGGAGAAAAGACAAAGCACGAAGTGAGGAAAGAGAAAAGAGAAACGAGCAAGCGATTTAATGGGAGCACCACCACACTTTTCCAGATGGCTGGTTTGTGTCAGCAGGAAAGAACTGGAAAGAAGCACAAAAAAAATATCTGGAATTTATCAAAAAAGAAACAAAACCTGCACACAATGACCATTAATTTTCTCAAATATACAATCACAATCTATCCTCTGCATAATGACAGCTTGGTAAAAAAAAAAATTAAAAAAAAAAAAAAAAAATGAAAGAAGAAAAACTTTCTGGAAACCAAAAACTAAAAAAAATAATACAGTCATACTTTCAGGCACCACAAACAATCAGCTAGATTAGGCTGCACTGCACCCATAATCACTCAATTAAAGTGGCACAATTTTATTAATTCAGTAGAGGCCCCGATTGGTGAAAAGACTGTGACAGGATCAAGGTAATAAGTCCCAATCTTTCAACAGCAAATCACAAAGATAAAGGCAGACGACAATGATCTGTTGGGTAATCTGCACAGATGGGCTGACCATTGTTTAGATTTTTTTTTTCTTTTAGCAATGAAGGCAACAGAAATTAAAGAAAAGTCACAAGATTTGAGTCTGAGGTTTTACACACAGTACTGTGGAAACTGTCACTCATCTCTAAATTTAAACCCACGCCAACAGCCTGTGGACCACCCCATCACTGACCAAGAACTATGCAGTGATTGTCCCTCACAGTCCCATTTAAAGTTATACTTCACCTGAAATCCTTCAAGTATCAAGCGCTCACCTCATCAGAAGACAGGAATGGTGATATTCTGTATTTGACTTATTGACTCCAATGAAAACAAAATTAAAGCTGCCAATGCTGCCAATACTTGCAAGTATCATACTACCTCCCAGCATTATTAGGACTCTCTTATAATTAATAATGAGTGAAATCTGTGTTGTTGGTGTGAATGTGAGTATGGTAAATGGGAGTATTCAATTTATGGTAGTTTGAATGAGTGATTCTCGTATTTTGGCTATTTATCAGGATTCCAGTAGGAGCAAATGGGAGAGTGGCAGTATTCAGAGACAGGCCAACACGCTGCTGGCTTCCTCTTCATTCTTTTTATTTGGTCAAAACAAAAATACAAAATATCACCAGAAAGATATTTGGTCTTCCAAGCAGCCCGCCATATAAAGGAGTGGTTGCTGATCAAAGAAAAAGCTGAAATATCAGCTAGCTCGCATCGAGACAATTTTACACTACCTGTAAAATTGGACATGTGTGCGAGAGGTGAGCGTTTAATACCTGAAAGACAGATCCCAGTATATTTAAAGTGCCTTCCTGCATTTGTGATGGTCTCACTTTTTCAAACCACCTTATCTGTCCCTTATCTGATTAGATTTTGTGCTTTTGATTCTCTCACCTCTGTTTAAAGTTTCTTAAAAGCTATTTATTGGTAATAACTACTGAATACAAGTGGTCGAAAAAAAGAAAAACACTGTGCAAGACCTTTGCTTAATATGTGCATTGAGCTGCTACACAAACTAAAATCTCTGCAGCCTGCATGTCCCTTGAAAGTGAGACTCTGGCACAAATGAATACTGTATTAAGCCCTGATGTCAAAGCACAATACATAAATTAACACTGCTTCATGTGATTCCCTCATTCTTCCCAAAGTTTCCTGCTCCACCTGTCATTCTGCATTGGCACTTATATAAAATCTAAAATAATTTTCCCTTAAGTAAGGTCAGGACTTTGATCAAGTTAAAACAGTTGATATGGCACAACAATAATGATTTCTGTAAGAAATACTTGCATTCAAAATAAAAGCATGAAATAAGAAACCACAGCATGTTCTGTAGTCAAACATTGTTAAAACTTGTTCAGTATTCATATTTTTGTTCACTGTTCTAGTCCTGAAGGCACTTAATAACAAAAGCATCAACAACAACACCACCAACAAATCCCTCTTTCCCTTTTCAGCTTGTTCGCCATCATAAACTGCTGTGCTCAACACAGGTAAAACCCGCCCCAGGACTCAGGCAACACTCCCATGAAAGACATCGAGTACAATCTTATAGCCACTGCATCCACCGGTTTTGTTTTTGACGTGACCAGTCTGTCTTCCATGCCAAAGACACTTGCTTAAAGGAAAAGACATCCCGCCAACATCAGTAATCAGTCCTGGGGAGGCAGCAGCTGGGGGCAGTAAGAGGAATAGAAGACTGCGGGAGGAGACAGAAGGGATCAGAGACGAGCATAAAACTCCTCATTGAGTTTAGTTAGCTCATTCGCTTCCTCATCTTCATCCTCCTCTTCTTGAAGCGCGAGAGGAGCTGGCTGCACCTGGGAGGGGCCTTGTGCACCACTGGGCTCTGGGCCTAGTTCAGAATGGGGAGGGGTGTGAACGTCTGTGGCAGGGGGCTGTCCAGCGTCCCTATATCCTTCCTCCCTCACTTCTGTGGGCTTAACTGAGACAGGCTCAGGGCCTACTCCTGGAGGCCTTACAGCACATTGGGGTTGAGTAGAGAGCGTGGAAAGAGAGGAGGAGGGAGGAGTGGAAGAGGTGGAAGGGGCAGCCACAGGCTGGGCAACTGAAGTCTCACTGGCAGGTAATACCAGGGACGAGGGTCCAACTCTTACAGCCTGCTCTGCTTGATCCTGGTATATACTTTCCCCACTTTTTGGGTAAAGGAAAGTCCTCATTTGACCTTTGCCCTTAACATTCACAGTACCTCTATAGTCAAACTCTAAACCCATGGCACTGAGCACAGCATGGCTTTCCTCGCTCACTTGCACCCGACACTCCACGCCGGTGGAGTCCATGCGACTGGCAATGTTTACTGTGTCTCCCCAGATGTCATAGAGTAGCTTTGTGGTGCCGATGACCCCTGCCGTCAGGGGACCATGGTTAAATCCAATGCGGAGCTTAAACCCAAAGCCTAGCATATTCTTGTTGAAATCATCCAGGACTCCCATCATCTCAAGGGCAAAGTTGAAAAGGGCCATGAGGTGAGCATGCGGAGAATCCGATTCATTCTCAGCCATCTGCTCGACGTTCAGTCCCGACGCAGCCATGTAGGTGGCCCCGATTGTCTTGATTTTTTCCACGCTTGAGAATTCAGGTTTGCGAAGGAGTTCGTCAAAGTCTCCAATCAGCTCATTCAGGACACGGTAGCACTCTTTTCCACCTTCATAGCTCTCTTCATAAAACTCACTGAAGTTCACAATACTGGCAAAGATCACACCCACACTGTCGTGGTTCTTGGAGTAGCTCTGGGTCACCTGAAATATATGGAGAGAAGAGGGTCACGTTATAATGAACTCACAAGAGAGAACTATCTTCAACTGTAGTCAATAGTTTGAACGTGTGTATACATGAGATTCTTAATGAATTTAGATTTCATTGTAAATGAACACAACTGCCATTTTTTGCTCATTAACTGATAAAACTACTACTGCTGTATTTGCTTGATAATAGTTGATTACGGAGAACAAAAAACAAGAAAATGTTTATTTATTGATCAGTATTTAGACGATTAAGTTCAAGTTTAATAGTTCATTTAAATGGCAACAAAACCTTGAGCTGGTCAGCGACATGGATGGGGATGATGTTGCCGAGTAACCACTCAGCCTGATCTCGCATCATCTGGATCTTGGTGCGGTGCTTGTCAGCCTCGACGTTGCCATGGTAATGGAGACGGTAGCTGATCTCAAACTCGCGGTTGAGGAACCACACCAGGAGAAGAAGCAAGAAGAAGGCCAGGATGGCCTCTGAGATCAAAAGGTCAGAAAACATCTTAGGACCATTTTCTGAACTGCCGTCAATCAATGTTGAGGTGTTTGGTCTGTGGAAGAAAATGATGGGAGAATCAGAAAAGAATGAGGGACATATGGGAGAAATGATCAGGTGAGAATTGAAAGACAAAAGATGGTAAGGAGACTTCTACAGGCATTTCTTAGAGAATCTACAACATAGCATCTTAATAAAGGTTTAACATATATCTTGCAGTTCTGAGCCCAGTTTTTAAGTTACATGTGCTTAATCCAGATAACATGCAGTAATGCTGGGAAATTTAGGTTTAGCCTTGATCAAATTTGAATTAAGACTTTACCAAAGGGCAAGAGCACAATTTTGGACTTGCACTAAAATTTTGATTTATCGCAGAGCAGGCAGTTCTAACTCCCCAACCATAGAAAAAAAAAAATCAAAATCAATGGACACAATTAGTTGACTCTGTCAGCATTTATAACTCCATGTGTCCATCTCCAAATGAAAACAACATGTTTCTGCTGCTTCTCTGCAGTTTTTGCCAAAAGTCATTCTGGAAGATTTAGAAATCAGACTCAAGTTAAAGTATATGAAGGATAAAATTTCCCGCGAACTGTTCTGTCTGATTTAAAAAAAAAATAAAAAAATCAGTTTATGGATTTATGTGACAAATAAGATAATTTAAGGACTTATGCCAGTTAAATGTTTATCTGATAATGCACTTCAGCTAAAAACTGTAATTAGCACTAGAATTAGATAATTTATTCTCAATATAATATTATTTGAGGGGTTATTTATCATTATTCACCTTAATGCAGAACAGTTGATACAGAACTCAGTTATTTTATCAAGATGAAAGAATGAGGGGAAAAAGTACTTGTGTGTGATCTGTGATATACACAAACTAACCCTGTGAATACATTGAATGTATAACATATGGGAACAGTTTGTAAAGCAGGTGTGCAGCACAGTATTTGTTCTAAGTAACCACACCTGTTTTGCATAGGCCTATGTGATAACAGGCAAAACAAGAGGTGTTTTGTTTTCAGCTTTGCCTGGTCCGATGAGTCTCAATTTCTGCTGCAACATTCAGATGTAGGGTCAGAATTTAATGTGAAAAAACAAAACAAAACACTGATGTATCCTCCCTTGTGGTTCAATCTATTGTTGGTGTAATGGTGCGGGGAGCTCCCCTTCACACGGTTTGTTCCCCTCAGTACAAGTTTAGCACTGTTTAAATGCCACAGCCTACCTGATTATTTTTGCTGACTGTGCCCATCCCTTTATCCAAGCTAGTAGTATCAAAGTGTACCCAATAAAGTGGCCAGTAAGTGCATAACTATTAAGTATAATATCCTGGTGGAAAATGCTTTTTTAAAACCTTATTTTTGACAAAGTCCTATAAGTTTTTAAACTTTTTGTTTTGTCTTTTTAACTCAGATTTGACTGGTGATTCTATACCTATATATGAAAAATGTAAATTAAAGTGAATTTGCATAAAACTTCAAACTAGCTGACATAACAACGGTCTAGAGGTGTTTCTATCCCCACATCCCCAGACTTTTTTTAATGTTAAGTTGCTAAGTAACCACCAGCTGCTGGGCTACTGGCAAAGGTGGATGCTGAAGTTTTTCTTGCAAAAAACATACCAACGCTTTATGACCCATGTCTGTGTACAATAACTGCATGCATCTCACGCAAAGATAAAAAAAAGAATAGAAGATGATCTCCGTGGCACATACACACCGCTAAATGTGGTGCTCTCATGTCTGGTGTAGCCACTTCCACTGATTATAATAGAATTAAAATGCATACTTTAGCCACAGTAAAAGGCTGTGGCTACACAAATTATGGAGAATTTGGTTGTTTCAGTTTGTTTTTGTAATTCCCTTGATAAAACTAAAATAAAAAATGCAATGTAGAGGTTTACATATCTAACTGTAATATAAACAGGTGTATCGTGAAAGCCCAGAAAAGGAGCCAACAAAGACCAAAGAATACAAAGAAACAGCTCTTTTCTACTGCGGCCTTGATTAAGGCTTAGTTGTAGCCCTCATACAAGATTTAAGCCAGCATGAGCTGCATGAGTCATTTCCACCACTACTGGCATTTGCAGGCATTATTACTGCAGCACACAAAGAGAAAAACAGAGGAGGAGAGAGAGATGGATAGGAGAATAAAAAGCATGACCGTGTGAGCATAGGTTAAAGCTAGAGAGAGCTGTAGTTATGACAAGTAGAGAAAAAAGCAGTCGCTCCTGTTAACCCTTCAAATGTCAGTCATCAATCAAACCCCTGTTTCCACGGAGACACTCACCCTTGAACTGCTAAGCTGTTATTACTCGAGCTGAAAGACACAAGAGTGGTGTCAGTCAGAAGACCAGTCAAGAACAGTCATACACATGCACGCAAACACATACAATACGCATGCATGACAGCATATAATCAGGGGTTAAACTAGGCAGAACAAGCCAAAATGGTGTTTCGACATCTTCAATTACAGAGTAATTAAATACGATAGGTGGCTTAATACACCACAATATCAAGCTGGATCATGTTTCATTTGCTATAGTATGGGGTTCCTTCTAGCTGATGCCAGGAAGATACTCAAGAAATCAAAACGTAACATCACCCCATCATTATTTAGCGAACTAGTGATATGCTAATTTATTTTCAAAATAGTAGGTGGGCGGTTAAAATCCCAAAATCTATAGCAGCATCACAGGACAGCTGATCGCAGCCTTTCCACAAAGAAAACAAATCTACTGGAGCTCACAAAACAAATGAATTATAAATTATTCTGAGGAAAGATATTTTTCCTGATGAACTGCTTCACTGGATCTTGAGTGCTATTTGAATCCCTGCATATGATGTAGATATTCTCATTTTTGTTGCAGAATCTGCTACAGGTACAGTGTTTAAAAACTACCAATTCAAATCTGAGCCACAAACAAACAGGGCAGACTCAGTGCACCGATGCAAACCTCTTTTTTTTTTAGCATAAAAAAAGGACCTTTATTATTTACTAAAGAAGTTCAGTGTTAATTTTGAGACTAAAAGGCAATAATTGCAATATTTCTTGTAGTTCTATTGATTGCATGACGGGGTTTTGTTTTTAGAAATTTATTTTTCCCAAAGTGCAAACTTTGCAGGTGAGTGTATTTAAAATTAACAATACAAATGCTATTTAAAAAGGTTAGCAGGAGGCAATTAACTGAAAAAAGTGCTAAAAAAAAAAAAAAAAAACAAGAAAGGAAAAAGCCTGCCTTCTTTTGTGCCTGCTGTGGAGGTGATAGTTGCTGCTCAAAGTGTTAATTTGGAATGCCAGGGGGAGATATTATCGGAGTGATAATTGGCACGAGAGAATGGTTGGCATGGAAGCGCCATGTAAAACTTTGGCTCTGTCCTGTAGCTCTTACTGAGCGCTTGTCCTGAATGTTTAGAGCTGAGTCCCACATCTTTCTGGTCCTCTGTAATAGTGGCATTTTATTGAAACTGAGAAGAAGTCATCACACTGCAAATACAAAATGCATGCATGCTATGGATGTTTTAAAGGCAGCAAAGTTACGTTTTTACAGCGAGCAGAGCAGTTTGCGCCGTAGATTTTTAATCCTGTACACAGAGATCAGTTCATAATGGAGCACAAAAGCCTCTGCGGTGTCTCTGTGCATACACAGATGCCCACAATGTCACAAACTCCCTCATGTATTTTGCTTTTTTCCCTCCTCTCCATCAGATCAATTACATAATATAATGAAATGTGCAGCTATTAATGCGACTCGGATCGGAAGCATGCAGAAAAAAGCAAGAGCAATGTGTGCATTTACAGATGAGGCACAGCTGCAGTAACTTCATTATGAATGGATGGCAAATAGCCTTTTATGCTCTTCTCTACATCCTGCAGGTCAGCTGTTATACACAGATGCCGTGTTTATATGGTAGAACAGTTTGAAAGCTAAATAATATTTGAATAATCTCTGGACGAATCCTACATCTCACCCGAGCTCTCCGCTCTCCCCTCCTCAAAAGTCTCCATCGGTTTCTAACAGAAGACTTCTCCCTTTTTATCAAAACACATTGATTATTCTCCGGCTGACTCTCACTGATCTGAACTGCTGTTTCTGGAGAGAAAATGTGGAATACCTGCACTTACACTGTGCCATTTTAGTCAGTACATTGAGGATTATATGTAGTGAATATATGCATGAGATCTACAGACTAAACTCAAAAGGTGCAAATTTGTTTTACATTAAGGGCTGGCTAGAAATCACTGCTCTACCCTACTCTACCCTTGACTACTTAAGCCTTTTATAGGGATTCATGATAGCATCCCACAGAGTACCCTGCATTTAGTGTTTGTGTAGTGTTTGTGTGTATGTGCAGTTAGCGTCTCACCTTTCCCCATCCAGAGGACTGCACAACAACAGCAGCAGCAGCAAAGCAACCCCTGTAGCAGTGGCCAGGATTGAGCGCATCCAGAAACTCAGCTGACAGAAGTTACAAAACTGGATGATGGCCAGGATGGTGGCACAGCACAGGAACATGGTCACCTGAGGAAAAACAAAAGCTAGTTATTCAAATGTCTTAGCAAATACAACAACAACAAAGAATTCTTGCACATCCAGCTGAAGCATGTGCTATAAAAACACCTACTAAGCACGTAGTGATGTAATGATGTACTGGCTACTCTTCAGCTGTAAAATCCAGGTTTTCTGTTTAAGCACTTAGTGGTTATGTTGTGTAACACAAGTGCATCACACTACATCTTTCACCACCAGAGCCAAAGCCAGCATGTTGTAGCCCAAAGACAATCCATAGGCTTATTGAATAAAATATGATAAAAGCTTGAAGGTTTTTGGATCAAAGTACTACTGTTCAGTTCAGATAACTGCAACCAGAAAGTGCCTTAAGATGATTACCCTTGTGAATTATTGCTATATAAATAAAATTGAATTAATTAGCTTCCCATTTCCCCCACGGCAAATGTTTTTCTCTACAGTTCTTGTTGCCATTTCCTTGGTATTTCCCTGGATCGTGTCACCAAAACTGCAAAATATATGCTAAAATGTCAAGAGCAATTCAGGGAATAAGTGCACAGACATTTTCAGTTTTCAGGACTAGCGCTATAATTTCATGGAACATTTTTTTAAATTAATGAATCATTTTATTTGTTTATTGTCACAAATAGACCTTTACGACAATCAAAGGGATTCTATTTTGCTCATTTCCAATTTTCTCCATATTTTATTCTTGGACCTTACTATAGTATCTTTGCATGATTTTGATTTCAAAATAATCCTTATTCATCTTAAATTGGGCTGTGATGCGACACCTCACTTCATGCACACTGTGAAGCAAGATTTTTTTTGCACCTCTTCCTTTAAACTAGCTTTCTTCTGATTGGCTGGTCCTTGCAAATGATTAGAACAGCAGGTGGGTGGAGCTGTGGTGCTGCTGCATTCCCAGCCTAAGGTGGCATTATTAGGAATATCCTCTGTCACCGACATCTTATAGAGCCAAGAGCAGGAAAAATTAAAAAAAAAAAAAAAAGCTTCCTGGTAGATGCACTTTAATTTGAAAATCCTAGGCGATTTTCAGAAAAGTTGACTCTGGTCCTTGAGATTCAAACTTGTTTGAGATTTTTAGTAGGTGCACCTGAGGGATGAATTTAAAAATCTTACATCACCTCAACCTTGAGTTGTCATATTCACAAACTTGGGTGTCAACATTAACAATACCCCATCAACCTTTTAAGATTGAGGGGTAAAAACTGTCTACAACAGTGTTTAGTGCAGTCTGAAACCTGCACTTTGGCTTGCAGGGATTACTTCTATATATAGCATGAAAATAACTGGATGGATTTCAAAACAATGCTGTCAAAATTAGTTTTTCACCAATGTTGAAGATTTAGCACTGAACAAACTGTAGTGTGTTCAATCTCAAATTGAAATTCACCACATGAGCAAGTGTTGGGCCATCTACACTAAAGCAGAGTCATGCTGGAAGAGAAAACCTAAGCACAGAATAGTCCAAAATGTGTTGGTAAGCTGAGGCATTAAGAGTCCCCTTCGCTGGAACGTTCCAGACTCAGACTCGTCAGACAGAGTGCCAGATAGAGAAGCATGATTTGTCACCCTACAGAACATGTTTCCACTGCTCAGGAGTCCAGTGGTGGCTTGCTTTAAGCCACTCCATCTGATGCTCGGTATTGTGCTTGGTGCTGTAAAGCCTGCATGTAGCTGAACAGCCATGGAAACGCATGCAGTGAAACTCCCAGCACACAGTTTTTGTGCTGATGTTGATAAGTCTGCAGCACTCAGCAATCCCGCTCTGTAACTTTACATGGTCTGCCACTTCATGGCTGAGTTGCTGTGGTTCCTAAACACTTCCACTTTGCAATAATAATACCACTTAAAGTTGATCATATAATATCTAGGAAGACAGAAATTTCACAAACTGACTTGTTGCAACAGCAGCATGCTATTACAGTGCCACGCTTGAATTCAGGGAGCTTTTCACAGCAGCACCGTCTTTCACAAATGTTTGCCAAAGCAGGCTGCATGGCCAGTGGGCTTGATTTTATACACCTGTGGTAATGGGCGTGAAACAGCTGAAGCCAGTGATTAGGAGGTGTGGCCCAGTACTTTTGTCCATAAGATGTAGCTTTGTAAAGGGATCCTTGACCCAATAAAGTGAGCTGTTTTGTCATAGTTTTGGGGAAATGTCTTAGTGGTCAGGTCTAAGCCTGAATTTCAAAAGCAACATAAATGAAATATATTGTGATTTGTAAAAGTCTAAAACATAGTGATTTAGGCTCTTAGAAATACGCAGAGCTCTTTTCATGCAAAAACATGCAGACAGCAAAATGAATTTGGGGACATTTTCACGCTGTTAACGATTACATTGACAAGATAAGATCTTTTCCCAGCTCATCACTACACATGTCCTCCCCTCTCCCTGTCATGCCCTTCCACCCCACCCTAACACCCCACAACCCTCACTCAGCACTGTTATTGGGTCTTAACATCTTCAAAGGCATTAAAGTCCAGAAAACTGCATGTCTAATTAGCAACTCTCCCTGAGACTGTCGCTTTGATCTGCGAGCCCTGAAGCGATGGCGAGAGCTGAGGCGAGAGAGTGAGCAGGGTGGGAGAGAAATGGATAAAGACATAGGGTGTTGGAAAAACAAGATATGAAACCAATGCACATCTTGCAAGCAGCCGTTGGCTCCAACCTGAAATACGAGACTCAAACGTATACAGAGCTGGAAATGCACTTGACTTAAAACGCTGCAAAACAAGCGCAACTCACATCTTCACACATGCAGGACTCAAAGAAGAAAAGTTGACATTTCTGGTGCCAAAATCCATGCGTGTTCATTCTAGTGGTCCATTAACAGGTTAACACCAGCTAATGAGCTGTTTTAGACCATGATGAGTTTCAAATCAGCTTAGCGATAACAGTCAGAGTAAACCATTACAGCTACAAAGGATACTTCCAAAAGCAGGGACAACAGAGGCACAGTAGTTGCAGTTAAATCAGCAGCAATACAAGTACTATTAGTCCCAGCATGGCATCTTTAGTAGTAGTCCTGGCAGCAGCGTCAACTGCAATCTCGCTGAATGATACCAAGACGGAGCAACTATGACGGTGCAAGTTTAGTAGGGTTACATTTTTACTTTAAACTTCTCCTTGAGATACTTTCAGATAAGAAATGTGTCAAATATTTTGAGGCTGTGAACCAGAATATATTTGGGATGTTTAAGAAATTTTGTTCTCTGATCACAACAAGAGTTTAATTTTAGTGTTTACCTGAGGTTGCAGCTGATCACCTGAAGTGAGGTGGGACAAGACAGAGATGGCAGGGAGAGAGACCAACACGGCACCGATCACGTGACGAGAGACCCAGCCAGAAACTACCAGGAGGAGGGAGTGAGTACAGCTCATCACCTCCTCCAAGTAGAAGGCCATGCTGCAAGAGAGGAGAGGAGAAGAGAAGGGGGAATCATTTATTGTCTTAATGAAAATCAGAATGAACAAAAACTTTAAACAATAACTGAAAAAAATCAAAGTTAGACAGAAAATAAAGTAGAGAAAAACATGCCGCCTCTTCTCCTCTAACTTCCTCAATCCTTGCTCGGTCTGGGAAAAAACTGCAGCAGATTCTCATTACCCTTAATTATGATACATTATTAAAACAATAATACTGTCCAAGTCACAGCAAGAAGATGAAGATTTATTGCCCATTTAGGCAAGGCAATAAGTGAAAATTAATTAATCTTTAAATACTCTCCATGCACAGTCATTAAAGTAAGTACCACAAGAAAACACATCCCTAGCACTACTCAGAGTATTGGAAAATCCAAGAATAAGTTTGTTTTTTTTCTCTTTAAGCCTGGTATGAGTTTGTCATTGTGCCGGTTTCTAAGCCAGTAATTGACTGGGGAAATTTATCCATGGTGTGGAAGCCAAATAAAACATAAAACAGTGTAAAACAATTCATGCTAGTCTCAGTGGAAAGTCATAGTCCTGCATGTTGGTCTATCAGTAGTTTCAGTTCCGTGGCACTGAAGCCCAAGAGATACAGATTTTTATTCGACTGTGACAGCACTCGACTTGAAAACAAACAATTGCGTATTCTTACGCCCAGCTGGAACCGCACCGAGAGCAACGGTATAAATAACACTTCAGAGATTTTGCTATCCCGCCAGGAAAAATAAAATCTGGGGAAAACACTGAGGCCTTGTCATTGTTTCGTAAAAAGGTCAAATGTTGAGACAATGAATGTGTTACGTTATAAAATATCTTATACAAATGTTTTTATTGGCATATCGGTCAAAACATTTTTGATATACAACATGTGTGCACACTCACTAACACCCACAAACACTCTCCATCTGCATCAGCTGCCTAAACATCCTCACCGTATGGAGAGCACCAAGGACGCCAGCTCAAAGAGACCGGCCAGGGGAGCCAAGGCCAGGGCAGCGGTAGCCGGAGTGGATGAGCTCATGAGAGGTGGAAGAAAGCAGGCCAGGGTGAGGGCCAGGAAGACAAAACAGCTGAGGAGGACATCCAATAAGGAGCTGAAGGTAGTGCTTGCAAAAGTCTGCACCGGAACCATGTTTCTGACCTAAATGGGAAGAGTAATTGCAATTGCTCATTTTTACAGAAACTACACCCACACCTTGCAATGCACACATAAATGTATGGATGTTTTACAATCAGGTCTAAAATGTGTAAATCTAAATGCAAAACAAAGTTGAATGTTATGAATCTTCTATACAGACACAATGAAACCTTCAAAATATTTTTTTTTACCTTTTTTAGCAGTAGTACCCAGATCTGCGTTGTTTTTACATGGTTTCCTAACCTGATTTAACTTAAAAAAATGTTACTGCCTTCTGTAAACTGCCAGATTATTTTTAAATTAATCACACTTTTCCAGTGGGTGTTAAAAAACCCAACTAAATCCTATTTTCATCTTTAAAGGGGGGTGCAAAACAACAGTCAAAGCGACAAATAGAAGCTTTTTTACAAATGCAAAAATCACCTGAATTCTTCCAATCGTTTAACAATTCTTTCTAGAAACGAATGCACAAACTAAAACTTGTGCTGCTTTAGCAAATAACAAATATTATATCAATGTTTACATACTGAATATATTTTCGCAGCTAAACCCAAAAGTCATAGTCATGTGCAAACTCTTATGATCACACACTGTAGACATTTTGCGTGAAGTGATCCTAGTGTTGTGGGGTTTTTGTTTTTTTGTAGTAACACTGGTTTAACACCAGGTGGCTACAAGACTTTGAGGTCAATGCAGGCCAACTGGAACTGGTCCTGTGTGTGTGTGCCTGTGTGAGAGAGCATGTGGTATAAAATTTCGGAAACAAGAGGGGTACAAGGAAAAACTTACAACAACTCCACCCCATCGGTCAAAGAGACAAGCACGCAGTGACACAGAGAGAATCAAACGCTCTGCCTCAGATTCAAAAGATGCATTAGGACACTACTGTTTGTCATTCGTCTCCTTATTGCCTTCTGCTTTTTAACAGTTCAGTTTTTCTTACCCACGTAGGAAGCCCTCTCTTCTGCTGGGTACTATTTTTAGTTAAGCCTCAAGTTAATCAGTGAAGAGTGTTAAAATCACAATCGCAGGTAGGATCATCAAACAGTTGAGTAGAAAAATGTGTTTGTGTACTTGTGTGTACCTCTTTCTTGTAGCTGCTCCGATAGGCTTTTTCCAGAGGGCTCTTTAGAAAGTTAAGGCTGATCTTATTGATGGGTGGTTTGAAAAAGTAATCCTTCATTAGACTGGAGATCAGAGTAAGGAAAAAAAATACGACAAAAGGTCAGAAAAAGTTAAATGGTTCACTTATTATTTTATTGTGGGAAAAAAATGCAACAACTGTAACAACTCATCTACTGATTCAGGATAAAACAAACAAACTGTAAGTCTGAAACAACTGCTCCTACATTAGCATTAAACCCTTGAGTCCTCAAGTAATCATACAATGTTTGCATTTCATCTTTAAGAGCATCCTGAGAACTCTGTGTGTGGAGTTTATGCGTTTATCTGTGTGATCTGGCGAGGCGAGCCCTCAGTACAAAGGTTTATTCGTAATAAACCTTTAGAAAATTATGAAAACATGGCATCATATTCAATGCCAAAGTGATAACTTTTACCCACTCCTGCATAATTAGTCACCCTTGAGTGACCTTATCAGATCATAAATTCCACCTTTAACCACTTTGCTCACCTGTCCTCCCCTATAACATCCACGAAATGGGCGTCGCTCTTCTGTCTGTAGTTCTTGGCACGCAACTGTATCAAGGCAGAGTGATCCATGCCTGTACCTGCTGCCCCCGTGCCCCCAGCCATGCCGAGACTGGTGCCAGTTCCCGTGTCACATAGAGAACTCTGACTGGCCCGCACTGGTTCCTCCAGCGGTGGACTCAGCAGGCCGTTGACTGCCCTGGGGCTGTGACCTGGGATAAACTGTGATGAGTAGATGAGATAAAGGCGATGAAAAAGACAGAGGGACCAGAGTCAGAGGACAGACGACGGAGGTAAAAAAGAAGAAAGCACACAAAAAGCGATAAGCACGGGGCATGACTGTCAAGTAGCTTTAGTGACAAATGCTTAATCGAGTGCTTGACAAGTGCACCGATGCTGTCGCTGCTCGTGTGTGCGTGTTGTACCTTGGCACTGCTAATCTTGTGCTCTTCCTGGCAGCCATTCAGCACAGCCACATCATCACCCTGCTCTGCCACGGAAGACAGGACCGTGTTATGAAACACACAGGGAGGCTGGAGAGAGAGAAAGGCAGCAGGGGGAGAGTTTGACAAATTAAACATATCATACAAAAGCGGCTTGTGCAATAACAGCATCAGATTATATATGAGCTGAGCTGTGCGCACTGGCATGTTTTAAGTTTAAGTAAAAGTGAAATGATGAGCTGGAGTGTTTCAGTTTTATAATAAACCCCCCCAATAATTAAGACTTAGCAATGCATACGAGACAAAATAACTCTGTGTGAGTCACACAATGTTCAAAATGAGCTTCCCTTCATCACTGACTGGTTCAATAATGACACAGAAGCACTAGAAAAGCTTGACAATAGGTTACAAGAACTATTTTTTCATGCTGCGGGGTGTGGATAGCAACATTATGCACCAAAAGTACTTCAGTTTAGTATGTTACTATAGACAAGTGGTTCTCACTGCTGGGGCACAGAGCTGGAAAAAAAAGAATATGACCAAGGGAATCCTTTTTATTGTTAATGCCTGATTAAAACAATGCAGAGTGAGAAGTGTTCTCCATTTCTTGATATGACAAGTATAAGAGCCACTGCTTTAAGTGAGGCATTCATCAGAAGGACAACAAGCATCAATGCTAGTTTGAGTTCCTCATATGTGGTTTTAGACATGCGGAAAGTGTCTTTATCACTTTTTTCCTCTTACCCCAATCCGGTCAGGTGGTTGGTGTGGCAAAGGAGGCTCAGCGGCCTTCGCCCCTCCAGGTATGAGGTCTGGTGTGTGGGTGGGAGGACAGGAGGAGCGGCTGACTCCTTCAAAATCCTCACCTGGCAGTGCCATCTGAGAACAGCCACACTGCACATCATGATCCGGCTTCCTCCCTGATATCAGGTAGGTTTTCAGTTCTAACAAGAGAGCAAAAAGCAATGCAGTTTAGAGGAGTGTAGCATAACTTTCACTTTACTGGTCGAGTGAGATTACAAAGAAGTGAATTGCAGAGCACAACCGATGATAATTTCTTCAAAGTGGTGTCACATAACACAATCTTAACAGCAGTGGCTTGCAATTGCTAATCTATTACCCAAGAATTTGTAAAGACCAGTCATCAGGTGCCTCTGAATTCCCAAAGAAAGCAAATTTTCTTACTTACATAAAAAAATCAACTAAAATGGTGTAGCAACTTTTATATTAGGTTCTATTTCCCTGAGAGGCACCACTGCACAGGTCGCTGATAAAAATGGACTGGATTATGTTGAAAATATGGACTCTGGGCAAAATGTTTTTCGCCATTATGAACAAACAGATGGTCATATTCAGGAATATGAATATGAACTGCTGACATAAGTCATTTTTATGGTGGTATGTACTGAGATGATCCACCTGGGTTTTAAATGTTAACCACTTAAGTTGTAACCAAAAATCTGATGATTCAGTCAGGTCTCTAACTGATTTGTCAATAAACTAATTTAATAATGAAAGGACAGAAACAAAGTAATTTGTAGCTGTGTCAGGTGTGTGGATACAAAAAGGAAGCTCTAAGGACACACCCTCCCTTCCCAGATCAGCACAACGCTGACCGTTAGCCATTAATGGCATTTGAGGAGGAAATTTTATACTTGTAAAAATCATGGCTAGGTGTAGACACACACTCTTCAAGCACACATGATCCATGCTTAGTGGATTTACACAAATGCTGACAAGCCAACCGTAATGCAATATTGGTTGTTTCACAAACTGTGTTTGCATATCAACCCACGGCTCAGGCCTATTCACCCCGCTGAAGAGCCAACAAGGAAATATACAAACAGTGGATTAGAGAGATGGCCCAAAGCCAGCTACTATCAGCCTGTCCAAACATACAGTAACCTGGCTAGCTGGCCTCATTGTTCAAACAGCTAAAGACGCTAACCATATTAGCAAGGGGGGTGACTGGAAGAGCATCTAAAGGGTTACAGTGACATGGTCTATAACAGGTCGTGTGCTCTCTACTGTAAACTGACTCATGAAGTTACTATCATTGCAATGTGAACTATTTACTAGTAAAATTGAACTTGCTGGCCTGCAAAAAGATGTTTTCAATAGACTATCATTTATTCTACATAAGTGCTATTCCAGGTATGCAAGATAAGAGCTTTTAGGACAAATACACATTATTATCAGTGCATGCCTAGCTCAGCTATGTATGAGACCTTTTCAGGGGTTCTGTGGTCCTTGCAGCTTCATGCATATGCTATGTGCAAACACATGCTTGCATGCTTCATACACATGTATTAAAGATTTAATGTTTAATGTTTCCAAAAACCATTCAGGTGAAGACTGAACTGGATACATCACAGTAATGAAGTAAAGAAGTAATGAATCTCTGTCATAAAAATAAATGTTAGATTTTGTTTCTGTTTTCTTCTTGAAAAAACAAAACAAACAAAACTGAGGTATGAACTGTAATTCTGGCCTAAAAATTGAGCTACGAGCCAAGCTGTGGATCTGGAGAATCTGTACAGCCCTGAGAAATCACATTTCTGACAGATACTCTATTGTACAGTCAATTACTCTACTTGGGAGGAACGAAAGCATAATTCAAGAGTTCTGAAATAAAGATCTGAGTGCTCGTTCTATGAAATTCCTCGTGATCTGTCTGCATGCCAATGTACTGTTTTCATTTAACTGAAAAAAGAGAAAGATATGTAACCATGTGTCAGTCTGATATGTGTGACTGATGAGCATCCAATTTATATGTGAAAGCTTGTGCGTCAGTCTGATGCTGAGTGGGAGTGTTTGTAAGTTGGTCTGTGTACTACAGAAGATTATCAAACACACACACACACACACACACACACACACACACACACACACACACACACACACACACACACACATATATATTTCCATGTCTTTCAGTCCTCCTACAGGGAGTTAACCCTTCTACTCTCTTCAGTTTTTGTACTTTTATTAAATTAGTCTAATGGAGCGAAATGTGGATACAAAATTTTTACGCTCCTCTAAAAAGTCCAAGGGATGGTGTAAAGTAACAAAAAAGAAGACATGGAGGCTAAATTATTAAAGTTTTTTATTTATAAATAATTAAAATGAAAGAGACGGACAAGCTGATAGCCAGTACTCTTAAAAAAAAAAAAGAAACCCAGAAGTTGGCCAGCAAACAAAAGCCGCACACACACAGTTCACAAGCTGCACAAAAACTCTCTGGTACTAGAGCTCGCCTTTCTCTGGCCTTAAGTACTCTGGCCTAATTTCTGAGTAGAGTCAGCTGCACAAAAGCGTGGCACCTAAGGCGGGAGAGACGGTGGACACACCCACGCAGAGTCAAAATCACAGCAGGCCCAGCTGGGGCCGTAACAGATACTGTATTGGTACAACTGACACTAATACTTAGGTATCAATTTCTTTTTCTAACCTGTTGCTTTCAATAAAAGTCTAAGAAAACTTCCAACTGATAACAGTATTGGCTGAACTAATTTTATTATTAGATGTATAATAGCTTTATAGGGTTTTAATCCACTGTAAGATGCAAAAATTCTCTATTTAGAGATTAGAATCAACAGAGTTGGTTGAGTGAGTTGCAGTTTCACCAAAACTTGTTATTAAGCTTCTTATCACCATAAAAATCATTCTGTTAAACTAATTTAATCATTCGAGTGTCCTGTGCTTTATTTTGGGCCCTTGAACTAGTCAGTGTCCTCACCCTGTGCTACTCAATTACAAGAATCTGTGTTACTTTATGTATGAATAATTTGTACAACAGTGACGTGGAACTTCAGCTACAGCAGATTATCAGGAAATATATCCAAGTAATTGTTTTAAATGGATCATTTAGACAACGAGCCTAAATCGGAACAAAATAATGGAAAAAATATTAAGAAACACAATGACTGATGGTTTTGTGGATTAAAATTATGTGAATTAAATGCTTTGCACTGCACAATCAACATTTCATAACCTGACCAGACAACTAAAGAAGATTTTTGACTGCAATACTAGAAAGCACTGTTTGCGTCAAAACACCAAATGAGGGAATGTCTTTTGGAAACATATCATTCATCACCCTAGTGAGGTTTTAAAAGCCTGTGCCCAGAATCTATGTCAATGAGGCTAAAAGCTCTTCTGGAGGCAGTTGGCCCACAAGCTTAGTAACACACTTTCATTTTTCATAGATGAGAAGCCAAGAAATTCCTTAAGATGCATCAGTCTGACACCAAGAAAACTCCAACTGTACTGAATTGGCAGAGAAACCAGTCAGTAAATCTGATTACATAACCGGTAAGCAAGAGTGGTCTCGGTGGAAACTTTGAAAATTTGTGTTCCATCTGCATCTATAAGTAGGAGAAATTTTGACTTGTATTAATAGGAACTGCACCAGTGTTAATAACTTTAAAAAGTTAAAGAGTATAGATAGACAAACATCTATTTTGTGAATTTCCTTCTTACTCCAACATGCCTTCTTCATAACAAAAATGCTGACATGCTACAGACAAAGATACGGACAACCCAAGAACAGGCACTAGCAAACGGCACACAGATTGTAAAGATGGTGAAATCGACCTAGAGTATTTTGAAGGCCATTGAGCCTCACAATGCCTGGCATAATCCGCATTCCTTGTCTTCTTCCATTTCAGATTTCGAACGTTGTCAACAGCGTGCTTGAAAGTCTAAAACAAACCTTGAGGCAGTTAAAAGCTTGACATAACAGATAGTGAAAAGATGAAGTTTTCCAGCAGTAAAGTGCACAGCAGGTTGATGGGTGTGCGAATGGATTCAAAGGTATGAGTATCTACTACTTTCTAAGGGCACTACACCACTACGTGTCTGTCTATTGATCTTCTACAGGCTCTGTAAAGGCAGCACTCTGGGAGAAACTGACACCAGTACTCTAAGCCTCAATGCAGTTCAACGGGCTTTATTGATTTATTCAGACCAGCTGCCTGGAGCAGATAGGGTTCAGCTGGGGACAGCTACACATACTACAACCACACATACAAAAACACCACAATGCTCATGCTCTAAACACTTAGCCATATACCTAGACATCTATCAGAGTTAAGAACCTGACCAACCTAAATTATGTGGCAGGATATCTTAAAGTTTCTTCCTCTTTAGTCTCCTTTCGCATATTATTTTTCCAGACTAAGCCATCGTCAATGATTTTCATAACAAACATTTTAAACTCTGTGCGTGCATTGCTGCAACAGAAAATTACATCTGTCCAGCAACACCACCCCCCCCAACCCCCAAGAATGCTGTCTGTTCCTTGTCAATTAACATCAAACAACATTTGATGTATGTTACAAGACTCAAAAGATTTTTTTTTAATTATAGAGACAGATAAGATAAGACGTGCTGGCACTGCATGTAGGATAAAACCCAGTTGTTGCTGTTTTCTGCACAAACTTCCAATTTATTGAAGTACGGACAAACGCACAGAGAACACATCAGAGATGTAACAACTCATCGTGATTACATCTTCCGTGATAGCCATGTGAAGCTGCGTTGCAGTGTTTTCAGATCATTCAGGTAACCGAAATGGTAAATAAATTGGGAATACATCAGAATAGTCTAGCTTGTTTTTCCTTCATGTTCTATTTGCGATCAAATGTTCAGGCCTGTGGTTAAAAAAAAGACACAAACCGAACTGTGGTTTTCAATAATTATTACTTTATTATTATTCATCCTTTCACAATCTGTCCATGCATCGCTTCATAATGTTTGTTTGTGTTATTTAATAGATCTGCGTTAGATGATCTTAACACACATTGAACCCAGTTATTGAGGTTAAAGCCTGTTAAAGACTGCTAAATCATAAACTAACACACAATTACAATGGAAGAACATAAATAAATAAATAAATGACAACACAGCAAATGAGATTTTACATTAGCAGCTCCGATGTTATCTCCTCCTGTATTAGCTGGACTAGCTTCTTTATGAATTAAATTATGTTTTGTAACAGTGTAACGTGTCTCTTAAGCTCCTTGTGGCTTTTGTTTGGACCCTAAAATTATTTAAGAATGAATGGACATCCTAATGAGAAGGCCGAAATGTACCAGTGTGGTCAAGGAAAATATTTGCAACACGCAATGTCAAAACTAACCACATATGACGGTAGTGTTGACACATAAAGCGACAGCTACTTTCAGTTTGCTATCTAGGACTGCTCTGCTATGCCTTGTTTATGACAAGTTTCTTAGTTTTACAGCTGTATTAACACGCAACTTTAACTTAAAAATGACACAAATGACCAGATGACACTTAATGTCAACACTCATAACAATTATAATAACCAAAAACAAAAACAATGTTCTTTTTTTTTTTTTGCATATCTTACCTCCTTAGCGTATACCGTTTTCAGGAAATATGCAGCATCTCCATGTGGGAGACACGTAAAGTGGATGAATCAAACTAACATGCACACACAAAAGTACCATTTTCTAAGCGTATGACTCATCGAAGGTAGTGCAATGCGGTACGATTGCTCTTTTCCCTTATAGTCTCATATATTAGAAACCATCTCCCAACTTCTTAACACACGTGCACGGCTGGTTTTATGACACCAGATCCACACAGGCATGAATCAATTAATCAATCAGTGAGACATGAAGATGAATGGAGAGGAAGTAAAGCTGAGTCGTCACATTCCACATGCACACTTGAAGCCCATACACATCATGGCTACACATACTCACCTACACAAACACACACATGCACACACAGAAAATTACTCTCCTGAAAACAGACTCCCAACTCCCTGACACTGACACACATACAAACACATTACTCTATCAACATTAAAGAGCACCTACTGCACTTTTTCATTATTTACACTATATATACTGTTACAATGGCGAATGCTCAATAGTTTGAATTTTGTGTTTATAAAGTCCTGTAGTATACCTTTACGTGAGTGAAGAGATTTCTATGAAATACTGAGAAGTACTACTCCCTGAGCAGTTAGTAGTACTTGGAGGGCAAAATGGCAAAATAAATTCCCAGGAATTTAGTCCTTGTTTGAAAACACCTGGACCAGGAACCAATGCTTATCCCAGGGGAATTCTCCTATGATGTGACGCACAGTGTGTTTAATTTAACAATTTAAATGACAAATAATTATATTAAATATAAATACAAATATTTTAGAGCCTAATTTTAAAGATACAGTGTGTAAAATACCACTGCTAGATGTCAGATTGCAGTCAAGTGAATACTGTCTTCTTACCCCAACCAATTCAAGTGCACAATCCTTCTAAGGTGATTTGTTGAAGATCTCCTGAACTTTTGTGTCGGTAAAAGTTGCTGCTTTGGCCTAACAGTACCTGACAAGCTGGTGACAGGAGGTTAAGATGTATAATCTTCTGACACTAAGTGATTGGGCCAATAAATAAGCATATTTGTGCAAATTTTTGCTTGTTAGAGCCTTGACTTCAGTTCAGGAGATGAGTGTTGAGGTGAGGAGGAAGAGGATGATGTGGAAGGAAGGAGAGGGGACAGGAATGGAAGAGGAAGATGAGAAAGACGTAATTCAAAAGAGATAATATACATGTATAAATGTGAAATGGTTAGCTAGAGATATCTGTGATCTTTAAATTATTTTACGTGGCTGGTCTCGAGCCGCATACATAAAATGCGATCATTCAGGACGGTGAAATCAGTTTTGGCCACTATTTTCAAAGTGGAGACCAACATGGCGACTTCCAGCAGCTGCTCCTTTGCATATTTAATAGATTAAATCAAACTTTATAATGATGCAATCATCAATTTGTTGCAAGATTTAATAATCAATAGATATTTATGAGTGTAACATTCTTTTTTTAATTAAATAATATTAAAAATGACTTACTTTATCTTTAATATAAATGAATTTCAGATCATTTCTAAAGCTTTGATAAATTGTGATGGCCTTTTTCACTTTCCAATGTCATACAGCACAATGATTTGCTCGTACAGACAGGCTGAATGATTTTGCAGGTTTGCATTGATACACACCCTTAGTACATATAAACATAAACTCCTGAAAGGTAGTTCTACAATTCGTAAGCACAAACGTAAACATGAATTGAGACAGAGTTGCTCCAAAAAATGTGTACAAGTGTGCAACAAGCATACCGAGACAAATGTCTGGGCAAATGTTTTAAAACTACATCTGACATTTCAGACCATCCCCAGAGAGATGGCCCATTCCCAACTCACTACTTCCTGACAAATGACCTTTGACTTTATGGCAACTTCCAACCACATGATCAAAACAGTGACCCAAAGGTCGCCGACTCCCCTCTGGTCCCACACACAGAGAAGTGAACGTATGTGAATACAAAAGAGGGATGGAGACACTTCAGCAGACTAATTAAAGAACTTCCATCGTTCTTTGTCGTCTCATTCTTTCATCTTGCTGCTTGAACAATCAGAAATAAACAAATCCAGAGCTAAAAATAGATTTAAACTTGTTTCCCCCTTTCATAGATTTATCCTTCCAACTGTCCAATTTTATTCACGTTCACCTTCTTCTCCTTTGTCTCGCCAGACCTTACATCTCGCAGCACCTCTCGCTACCTATTTTTATAGTTGATCTGCCTCGTCTCTGCTGTCTTGTTCTTTCCCTTTTTTTTTCAACTATCTGCCTTCAACTTTCTCCCACCGCTCACTCTTCCCCTCTCCAGCCCTTCCCTTTCCTATCCTCCAGTTTTCTCCCTGGTCCGTGGCGGGTCTTGAGAACAGGGCTCGACAATAGCAGAAGCCTCCATATTTGGACACGCTGATGGAACCGAGGGATGAGGCTCTCACACGATCCTCCTTCAAATACCCTCCCATTCCTCCCTCTCATCCATCCCTCCTCCCTTCCCTCTTTTGTGCCATCATTTTAGTCCAGGGAGTTCCTCACTCTCTCCCTCTGCTTCATCCATTTCTTTTCCTTTGCACCACCTCCTTGATCTTTTAAATGTCATTGCTGGGATTTAATAAAGCGTCTATAGGGACCCTGGTGGGTTTCTTCTTGGGTTTTGGTCAAACACGAGACCTTGGTCCCATCACCCAAGGGTTTGTTTGCATATTTCTAAATTGGCCTAATCAGGAAAAGTTGTAAAAGTCTGACAAACAACACAAAATGATGACCTCGTTTATTCATATACATATTTTGGAGTTGGCATTAACGGATTAAGGTTGGGGTCATGGGAATTTCCTATTAACATCATGTTTTAAGAAAACATATTAGCATTTTCATCACCCGCAGTTTGTTTGCTCCACAATCAGGAGGTCCTACAAGTGTGTGAGTGCGCGGCATGCAGTACAGTGGGTTGACAGGAAAAGTGACGCACTCCAACTGCCACTGCGTCACTCTGATAAACATACAATCACGCACACACAGCTGTTAAAAGGCATTTAAGTGTCTCACTTCGCAGAGTCTCTTGAGTTTCGCTCGGGGAGGTTGCTGTTCAGCGGCAGAGGAAAGTCCTTGAGGAAGAAATGACCAACCTTGGTCTTGCTCGGGAGAGCTGATGACGACTGATGCATCACTTTTTTGTGTGTTTTAATGCATGCGCACACAGATGGGCACATACTAATCCTGACTCCATAGTGTGGTGGTTAAATCTAATGCAAAATACATGCAGTGCGGTGAGAGATATTTATTGTCTCCATGAGATCTTATCTGCTTCTTGTGCAAATGAACTTGATTTGCAACACTACAGAGAACAACTGTTGCACGGAGTGAATCATTCTGCTATCTGCCATAGATTCACAATGCCCAGTCACACAGTCACAAAGACACATACACACCTCCTTGCTGCCCAAAGCTAGTTTGTGGGAAATCCTTGGGAAAAGGTCATAACCACAAAATATGCTCCCTCTCTTCTTTTTCCCCTCCCTCTTTTTCGCTTCCCACTGATGTCACACAACTCTCTCTTTCCACAGACCACCAAGGGACGCCACTTTGCATTCCTATTATAGTATGATTTTACTGATACAGGTTTTTGAAGGCTATTAAAAAGATATTTGGAAAAAGAACTTCTGCCATGTTGTTGTTCAGTGGCAAACCTCCACTAAAACAGTTCACTGTCTGGGCAGTATTTACTTCTAAGGAAAAATAATTGTATTTTGTGTACAATCAATTTGTCTTCTTTGTTCTTTTTAAACATAATTGTAGGCTTTTGTTATTTGCTCAATAAAAACAATAGATAATCATTTTTTCATGATTTATGTGCATTTAATACATCTGTAGCATTCATTTCATTGTTCCTTATATAACATTCTTATCACTTTGACATTCAGATATATCTATTGACACTAAAGGAAAGGTCAGAGGTCAAATGTGACATGATATTTTACATCTTTATATGGTACTTTCTATATAGTTTACAACACACACCACACTTGTAGAATTCATAGTTTCTAAGTTATAATGATTTTTAATCCATTTTCTACCAATAAATCATTAAGTTTACCCTAAAGGCCTTGGTGGATATAAGCAGAATTTGAAGGGGTTGTTAACATGACTCCACTCTATATTCCTGCAAAGTTTCATCAGATTTCATTCAAAGCTTTTCGAGATCTCTTGTTTACAGACAGAAAGACATGCATGCAAAAACAGAACCTCCTTTGTGAAGGTAACCAGAAAGTGAAACTCTGTAAACTGAGAATCTCCTTTGTGGGACTGTCCGGCACCGTTATACGTGGCATGAACATGTTTTTAAATGGCAGGAGAAACCTGAGCAAAGCTGTAAACAAGGATGACATGTGAACTCCATACAGAAAGGCCATGGCTGGGTTAGAAGCTAGGACCATCTTTCTATGAACCACTTGGCCATTTTGGGTACAACAAACAAGTGTTTTAAGAAAACACTCAGTAACTCATAACTTATGTAAGGTGTGCACTTCTCGCTTCTCCATAATTGGATATGCTAATTCTCAAGGTCTCACACCTGCAGTCACGTCTTCTATGTGACCAAAGGGCATGTTGGGAAACAAAGGAAATTATTGACTGAACTTGGCAGGTTAGCGAAAAGTCGCCACACCCAGCAAATCAGATCCTTTGTTGAACAGATAACCCCCCTTTGGAAATCCTCAACAGATTGCCATTTTTTACTTAACTGTAACTACTAATGTGAGTTTTTCTTTCTTTTACTCGGTGAAATTATTCTGACTGTGGATACTGTGTTGTGGAGTGCTTGCACTGTGTCTCTATAATTATGCTTGCAGGTCATTTTGACCCACGTGCCATCAGAAACATACAAAACACAGACACAAAAAATCTGTTTTTGTTGTTAAAAATTACTTTATTTTCACTAATTACAACATTGAAAACATTGAGTAACAGTGACTCATCCCAGTGGCTTTATAGCGCGGCAATGTCAGAGGCAGAATAAACTGAGACTCAAGCTTATAAATGCTTTTGTTTGTAGCCTAACCTTAAACAACTCGTTTGCTATTTTTAACTGAGTTAGTGGCTCTGCAGGCCAGGTGAGTTTGCTATTTTTGTTTTTTAAACGAATGAATGATGTGTCTGTGATAACATCTCATAATATGTGATCATTCAAATGACTCATTGCCAAAAAATGATGCAAGTGATTTTCTTTTAGTTTCACAATGAGGTTCCCACTGACTAACTAATGTCACCACTGAAATATGATAACGGTATTGTCCACATAGCTGGAAATGACACCTAAAACTATTTTTCTACATTACGTTCTGTAAAAGAAAACAGACTCAACACATATGCTACATACATAGGGAACACTATGTATGTAGCATACAGTGGTCCTAATATGTCAAATCCAAAACTTATTTGAATTCATTCAATTAAAACAGAAAACTGTAAAAGCCAGAACGTAATACCTCCCTGTCTTTTTCTATTGCAGCTGTGATATTTAAAAAGAACATTTTACACACTTAAAAAGGAAAAAAAAAAGACATCTACACAAAACCTTGCCTGCAGTACAATGTGCCAGTCAAACATTTGAGCAAAGTGTTTGTCTTCCATTCTTTGCTCATGCCTTGACATATCTGGGATGTGACTGCCCAAATCTTATTCTGCCTGTTCCCCTCACAGGCTATAAACTCTTTTTCTCCGTCTCTCTCTCATGAGCACTTCGGCTTTTATAAACCAGTGCAACGGAAGCTCATGGATTTTTTAACAGGCTAGGGGCTGCGCTCCGTATCTATTATTCAGAACAGCCGTTTAACACAGCACCACTCCAGCAAACCATAGCTGGCACACACACACACACACACACACACACACACACACACACACACACACACACACACACACACACACACACACACACACACACAGGGCAGTAAAGGCAAACCATGATGCTGCCAAACTGACACGCGCAGCTGCTACGAATGTGGAATTTTAAACAGCTGTCAGATTACACAAACAGACATAAAGAGCAGAATAACTAGCAGGTAAATTAGACATATTATTGTGTCATGTGCAAACCCTAAATGAAAGTCCGCAGATGTCCACGGCCCAACCTTGAGCCACGTGCCAACGTACACATGTTCAATTTTTGCGATTCTACCAATCATAAAATCTCTTTGAGCTGGTCAATTAGTAACAGCGAGGCAGGAATGTCAGGTAGGCCTTTGCCCCCAGAAAGTGAATTATTATGGCAATCTACCATTCGATGGTGAAAGGGATGACCATGACAAGGCAAAATCTCTCAGGGTCTGATGGCACGAACTGCATCTTACCACATAACCATGATATCAATGGGTTAAACCCGGTCACAGACCATAATAAATGTTATCATCTACTCTCCGAGTCCTCCCACATTTCTTGTGTGCCTCTGGATGAATTCATCGGAATTTCGTCCCCAAACACCCGGACTGATAAAGAGCGGGATTTTTATTGTGTTTTCACATGATTTTAGTGTTTACACAAGCCAGCTTTATCAATCTCTACCTAATGTTGACATTTTTAGTCTCCACTTTAAGCTGCGCTAGCTATTTCACTATATGTCCAACACCCTTTGTACTTCACACAAAGGGTGGCACCTTTGCATGAAGTAAAAAACCAAAAAAAACCAATCAACAAGTAATATTCTAGCACCGTCACATGGCTTCATGTGATCATGCTGAAGGCTTCTGAATATGCGTTAAACGCAGGCAAACATATACCAAATGTAAAGACAGCGCAACGTGTGCCAACGCTGTTAGGTAAAGCTCCACTGAAGCTCAAATATGAACATGAACATGAGCATGTGCAAACACACAAATACATGATGGACTCATGATGGACAGAGCTATCAGTCATATGAGCAGGTGACTCCCGAGTAAGGTGTAGGTCGTAGAAAAGACTAGTTATAGATTAAATGTAGTTGTGTGTGTCTGTGTCTGTGTGTGTAGTCTTCTTGAGGACCAGTTTGATTTTTAAAACACAGACTGGAGGATGTTTTGGCTACTTTCAAACATCTCGCTGTTGGGTTATAATGGTTCGAGTTAGAATTAGATTTATTTACTTCTAATACAGGTTGACTTCATAATTTAATTTAATTACATGTACATGTACAAATGCATGTTTGTGTTTGCTATACATCTGCAATCAGACTAGGACAGGGCAGGGCACGCTTATCAACACTGAACACACACACATACACATTTGACTCATGTCATTCTTGGGCAATGGAAATGACAAACTTCTAGTGAAATAAGCCGGTTGTTTGAATAACAGCAAGGTGATTAGACAGCTGCCTGGGTGAGGGAAAACTAACTGTTACTACAGATCTATTTAAAGAAACAGATGCAGAGGATAACAGAGCGTTATTACAGGTCATTCAGACGTTAGAAGGAAGGGAAACTGTGTTTCTGTTAGAATCGAGACAAAGAAGACCATCTGTAGAAAGGTCCTGCTCCTATTATATTCTGCTGGTTCATTAGCTCCTGACAGTCAGAGTTACATTATGATTTACTATCAGATCTACAACATCATTTCTCTCTCTGGGACACACAGAGCATTAATGGTAATGGAATTAGGATGTACTTAATATAATACTGCAGGAGACCATTTTGCAAGTCATTTCTGAGCAATATGTGCATGTACAAGACTGGAGAGCAGAGCAGCGTCACGCTGGTAATGCTTTTCGGCTTTGAACGTCTTTATACTTTGCTAAACTTCATCAGGTGTCAACTGAAAATCATTTTAAATTTTAAAAAGTAGTAATATGAACTAAAACACGCACACAAAGCTTTATCAGGACAAACTAATTTGCTACGCCTACAAAAATCTCACTCGTTCAGCTTAGTTTCACTTGGATCATATTTTTCCCCATCCATGCCTGCAGTGTTGCTTCCATACTATATTTCAAGGATGTACATATTTGACTCCAGGTCTGAAAAATGAAGCCGATGGAGAAGATCAAATTCTTTTTAAAGGCCACCACAGGCCATTTTCTCCGGCTGCAAAAAGAACCCTGACTGTACGGAAGTCTATGAGAAAATTGCTTTACTATTTCAGTAAACATCTTTAAAATGAATTTTAGAAGTTTAGAGTCTTCCTCAGTACAGTATGATCTCATTTTGCAGTTTATGATTCTAGTTACAGTAAAACAGGAGGGCTTCACTACTTTGTGACTGACTGTTGCTACCATATGAATCTAAGATATTTTCTTTAGGTTCTCAGTCAGATACACATCTCACAGTCATGTCCAGTTTCATGCATCCATCCATTCATTTTCTTCTGCTTATACAATTAAAGTTGGCAGCGGGCTTGAGCTTATCCCAGCTACCATGGGGCAAGAGGCAGGGTACACCCTGGACCGGTCGACAGCCTGTTGCATGGCCAATACAAAGAGACAGACAACCATTCATACTCGCATTCACACTTACAGCCAATTTAAAGTCACCGATTAACCTGACCCACTCACGGCATGGCTTTAGACTTTGGGAACAAGGTGTACTACCTGGAAAGAAGTCATGCAGCCACTGGGAGAACATCCAAACTGCACACAGAAAGGCCTGATGGTGGATTCGAACCACCAAAGTGCGGCCCAACGTGACGTCCAACCTCAAAACATGACCATTTTGAGGTTGGACTATCCAGGAGGGACCAACCTCCTGCATGAGAGCCAATCAGCAAACAAAAGAGTTGATAAAATAGTTGGAAAATTATTTTTTTAAGCAGTTTAGAACACGTGTCAGAAACCAATGTAAACTTCCTAAAATGAAAACATAACAAATAATCTGTAAAGTTTTTCAAAGGAAAAAAACATATAAGTGAAATGTTTGATATTTCCAATTAAAAAGAGTGATTTTGGAGCCCGTGTCTGAAAAAAAAAGAGCTCTACATACAGAAACTACAAGTTTTTCACTGCTTACATCCCCCTGTGGTCAAACACTACACCACACCTAACAAACAGTCCCAAATAACAAGAAGAAGCTACTTTTAGCTGCTTCATAAACGTGGTCGCCACTGCAGGTAACTGATTTGATTTTTATGCCACATGTTCTTCCTGACGTAACCCCAAAGGGATTTGTGGCTCCTCTCAGGATCAAACAGAGCATCTTCTCTCTTGTTAGGCGAATGTGCAAACCTTATAAGTAATAATATAAGTATCAAAATAGTGCTGCTGCCAAGGATTTCAGTAGATTAGCATTTAAAGAAGCTAGAGGAATTAAATCAGAACTGTTTTTACTAGTATGTTACTACCATCAAGTCCCATAAAGCGTTTCATACTGCGCTTTATGGGACTTATAGGATTAGTGAGTGATAAGCATAAGCCCTGGTCCTCTTTAATTGCCTGCAATGTCTGTCACACCTAGAGTAAGAACATTAAGTAGTAAAAGTGGTTATAAAAGCCCAATCATATTGCCAAACGTTTAAAATATATATAGACCTAGTTTTTCCTTTGTTTTCAGCTCTAACGTTACTGTACTTTTGTACTTATCACTTTTATCATACGCAGCGGATACCGAAAGACACAGAGCCACTTGCAAGACCACCTAGAGAAGTGACTTCAAGTGACCTTTGAACCTTACAGTGAACGCATTCCTCCAAACAAACAGATCACATTCGAGGTGATGCACGTGACAATACCATGAGAGAGCTTTGCAAAAGCAGATGAAATGAGACAAAAAAACAAAGATTTTCTAAGAGAAAGAGATGAACAACCACACAGAGTTTACTGTCAGAAAAATGCGTTTTAAACGTTTAAAGCCACCCCGGCAACCTGAGTTCACCTGTGAGTGATAAACTGATGGGTACAGTAAAAGCGCCTCTGTGTACATAAGACACAAAGACTTTGATCAGCCATTTCTTATCTTTACTGTAAAACACACACAGGCGGAAGCACAAGCCCACGTTTTGTTTGACTAGCCAGCGCGGTGGTGTAGCTCCCAATGAAGGGTGAAGATCTGAAGAGCAGAGCAAATTATAGCGCGGCAGCAAGCGCACTGCTGTGTGTTTCTGTCTCTGTGTTACTGATCATCTCCTCCTGACATGTTTTGTTAAAAATAAAAAAATCAGGATTAACAGCTGAGAAACTGCAGCTACAGAGCGAAAGCATAAAATACTCTTTGGCTTGTGCAGCTGTCGTGGTTCTTTTGTGCAAAGACTGGTTACATCCATGATCCTTTTATCATACTGTCAATTTATAAAGCAGTTTTTAATGGTTAATTATCTACCACACCAGACATTTCATCAATACATGTGCGTGCCTGATAAATGTTCAGTGGTATTTCAGATGTTGTTCAGGGGTTTTTTGGGTTTTTTTCAGTGTTGGTTGTTGTTGGGGTTTTTTGTGTTATTTTACTGATCAGCTAAACGATTAGCAAATCCAGAATATACTTCTTTATACTGGCAAAACTCTAACTAATTAAATCACTGTTCAAGTGTTCCAGTAAGGCTTGAAAACACCAAGGTTTTAAACTGAAACAGCTAAAATGGAGTTCATATACATTACATGTAATTAATGAGCCAAGGAAAGCTTGTTTTGACATAGTGTGAAAGTCACTGTCTGGGCAGCTTTTGAATGTATTTGCATGAGATTTGGAACTTATTTTGTCACTTGGCCCATGAATAGTCCGATCGTGTTGAGACAGATAGGAGGAACGTGCATGGTGGCTTTCACAGTAAAATGATTTTGCTAACGTGTAAGATCTGAGATTAATGGAAATGCTGAAAATGAGCCAGTCACCTTTACCTCCAGAAAACAGTGGTTGACGCCAAATATAGAGAATAGAATACAAACGGCCAGCCCCGTGACACACTAGGGCTGGCCTGGTACGGCTAAGGATCTGCTGTTTGCAACTGCATATTTAGGTGACATGTTTGATTTAGCAAAGACTAATCAGCCTGAGGGCATGGACTTTCCACTGAAACTCCATGCAAGAGTAGGATGGACCAGTTTGTAAATATGTGTGCGAGTGTGTGTGAAAAAAGCCAAATGCATGCAGCTTGCATGTATACACGTGCAAGCTCACAAATATGTATACACACGGGCAGCACGTTTAGACGCATATCGAAACTGAAAAGGCGCTAGTGCTACGCCATGATACCATGAGAACAGTTCAAGGCCGATACCTTGAGTCTAGCAGACGTATAACAGGCTGCTATATTGCACTGTAAAGTAAAAAAATTGAGACAGACACTCAACAAGGGAAGACCAAATACGCATTAGCGCAAGAGATAAAGCAGGGATATAGAAACCAGCTAAACACGAATACGCGACAGAAATGTGCTTCCCTCACCACCTGCAGTGAAATCTGAGTGTGTATGTGTGCTTGAAGCTAAACGAGATATGGCAGGCCTGGATTAGAGAGGACGGAGGCGACACGAGCATTTGAGCAGAGCAATCAGTGACACAAGCAGGATTTAAATACGAGGCGAAGCAGGAAAATTGAGGATGCAAAAATCATCTCGCTGGAAATAAAATCTGCGTGTAAAATCTGACAGCACGAACAATAACATCAAAAGGGTCAAGCAGAAAAAAACCACACGCACAGGAAAGAAATACAGCAACACACACACAGGCCTAATGGGCTTTAATAAAAAGTTGCTGTAGATTTGGAGCTTTTCAGTTGTGGGTGTGAATAGATATGCATCAAATGAGCAAAGGTAAATGGAAATTGTCACGTACCACTGAGCTGAAGGGAGGATTTGGACCCAAAGTGCAGGATGCAGGACGCAGGACGTGAAAGCGCTTTAACTTTATTACTGGTAACTTAAGAAGCGCTGCTATAACTACCACATAGTTAAAAAAAATTATGACTTCTTGGGTCAAGTAAGGCAAGTTGTAAAGAAAACAGATTCCTCATTGTGCACTGAGATGTGATTTGCAGCTGCGTCATCCATTGCACAAATTGCATTTCTGATACAGGCTGTGCATTTGTAAAGGAGAGAATGGCAAGTGGTGTTGCAGTGAGAGAGAATGAATGAAAGCATGACACCGGAGCCGGCTCATTCAGCCTAGCGAGGGATCTATAGCAAAGCTGTGACTAAAGACAGACAGCAGACAGCACTAAAGCACTGTTACACAACAGGACCACATGTACAGGCCTGGGTGACAGGTGGGAGACTGAGGCAATGAATGTGTTACACAGTGAGGATGAGGGAAAGCAGAGGGAGAGATGTGGTACATGAAAGGGAAGAAGACCCCGACATGGGGTGAAGAGGAGGGGGAAACGCAGCTTACAGACAGAGAACACTGAAGAAACGCACAGAATTAATCACTCGCGCTAACAGCGACGGTGTCAGACAAGGAGAACGGACACCGTGACTCATAAAATCTCAGTTTCGCAACTGTCTGAGATTAAAGGTACCGGGGATTAATAACTACTCTGTAACCTATTTTCAAACCCAATAACTGACTAGGGTTGTGTGTTTGAAATTGAGGCGTATGGATAACAAAGGGAACATTGAGAAATGGGACAGCTCAGTTAGCATTTCACAGTAAGTCAATAAGCAGTATATCAGAAAAAGCTAGCTTGGAGACAGTGACAGTGACAGAATGAAGATGAGAGAGGCCATAACCACACAATAAATTGAGAAAAATGTCCAAATGGGAACATTTGGCTACAGCAGTTGCAACAGTTTATCTTCAGAGTCAAAGACGTCTTAAAGAGCACAATATTCTGGCAGCTTTACAAATCTCTGGTTTAAGGTGAGAAAACTAACACTGGGAAAAGCTACAAAAGTTGGTTAGCTTGCTGATTCTTACCTTTCTCATTACCTGCCTATTTCTCCAATCTAATATTCACACAATATTTCTCAATAAAAGTTTCTACATTGAGATTCTCTGAAACACAAACACGTCGATGTGCACCGACGCACAGAACAAAATGCAGAAAAAGATGCTGGTAGGTACAAATGGTATCACTGCTCTGCAATCGTACATGCACAGCAGCTCTGAACATGCAGATGAGAACAGAAATGTCAAATGTTGCCTGATTAGCTGGTCTTCATCTCGCCAGCTCTCAAGTCTAAGTGATTTAAAAGTGCAGAAGATGTGCAAAGGTGTGAATTTTGTTACATTTACTGCTAGCGCGTGGGCGTTTCCTGCACACTTTATCCAGGCAGCTCCCTTCCCTCCCTCCCTAAACCACATGGATTGTTTGCATTAATGTGACTGCATCTTAAGCAGACTACTTCCTGCTCTGTGCTACTCATGAGAAAGGATAACTGTGGAAATGATCCTGAACTGGATGTACCGGAAAACCGTGAAAATTGCTGTAATCTGAGTAGTTCCAAATGCAATTCACCTGGCACTGTCGGCAGCACATGTAGCAGAGTATGCATCACAGCTGAGCAGACGATTCATTAAGCTGCTTGTAAAATACATAGCTGGGAAGTTCCCTTTTTAGAATTACATATTAAGGGCAAATGCAATTTCTGTCAGTTTATCCATATTAGCACTATCTCTAAAAATCCAGTCTGCTCTTTTATAAAACAAAAACAAAACAAAGAAAAACACCTCTTTCTCTATGCAACAGAAGCAAACTGTTATTCTCATCTCTCTCCCTGAAGGAAGGAAACTGTGGGTTTCTGTTTCAGAAGGAAACTAGATGCCATTCTCCACTTTTCTCTCCCTCAACAAAAGCTGCTTGTCAATATCTCATGTTGTCACTGTTCGCCAGTCTAGAAATAGAGAGTGATGGCACCATTTAGAGCCAAGTGTGAATACGCTCTGACATAAGGCCTGACAATAGAACAGACAGTCTCTTTTCACAAGCAACCCAAGATTAGACGGCCCACGAGGAATTCCCTGCTGGATAGATTAGTTCCACTGATGCCGCTTTCGGCAGACTATTGAGACACACTCTCTGTGTCTATAGGAAAAGATATGTCCGGTGGTTATGTGTCATATTATCACAATTTATCAATTTTTAATTATCAAAAATTATGAAAGAAGTCTGTCATGTTTTGTCTTAAGAGTCCTAACTTAATCAAACCACCACCAGCAGAGAAAAGGCTCGAGCATTGGTATTTGGGAGGCTGTGACAATCACTGTTTATTTTTCACATGATAAATGACTAAGCAATCTATTGCAACTAACTAGACTAAATAAAATATCCTGCTCTTTAATCCCGCTAAGCCCACTCCTAAGAACACACAACTGTATGAATTGCTGAGATTCTAAAAACCACCAAGGACACCAAAAAAAATTCCTATACATTTTTTTTTCCTCAGCAAACTTTATGAATTATTTACTCATGGACTCCAAACCCTGTAAATGCTGAACAGGTTGCATAAAGCTTCAATTTCGTTCCATACTTTTAACCTTTTCCCTGCTGTCTGTCTAGTCCTTCCAACCTATCACCTCCTTTTCCTACAAACGGTGGGCACAATACGATGAACACCTGCTTAATCCAGAGGAATCCAGCAGAATACCTGCCTCAGAACAGTAAAGCCAGCCAGTCCTGCTATTATCAACCGCTATCTCCAGCTCCTGCTGCCCGACCGCGACAACAAATCCCAAACACAGTCAGAAATATGCAGCAAACACAGCACTGACTGAGAGCGCTAAGAAAACAAAAGTCACGTATGGAGGTTATTTACTTTGAGGAGCACAAAACAGATGGTTTGAAACTGGGTTTAAATAAAGAGTGCCTGATTTGTGCAGCCACGTTGACCTTGTTTGACTTCATGGGAACTGCTTGATCAAACATAAACTTTGTGTATCAGTCACGCTCACAAATCTAAGCCATCTCTGCTGTATATGCCAATGCTTATCCTGTTACCCTTGTGCCACAAGCATCCATTTATGTCAATATTATGCAAGTTTCCTGCCTGTAGTGAGGACTTCAAATCCATTTGTTGTTTTGGGAGATTAAAAGGTTCTAATCACAATGACACAAGACTCTGTCTGCAGACTTGTGCTCCCAAATAGCACTTTTATCCCCACAAAACCGTTACTGTCATAATTAGGGTATTGATGGAGAGGGTGATATATGTCCTTGAGCAACAACGTGACCTTATAAATATGCATTGAATGCTGTATAAGAGTTTAAATGTATTGCAGTGGTTTAGTCAAAAATCCCACGTGCAGAGACAACATATTAACTGACTACTACTTGAATGACATCCAACTGACAGAAACCAAAACTTGTCTCTCTTCCTGGTGCTCTAATCTCTTAGTCTTGAAGGTTGATCTCCCACTTCTGCTGGTAGACTGTTTCAACAGGAATAACTGGTCAGATAACATATTTTAGTGCTGTCTAGACATGCAGTGACCCTACTCATTCGCAATGACCAAGTGCTAAGATGCACAAGTTTAGTTAGCTCTCAAGCTTCCACCTGTGTGAATTTATTGAAATGTGATAGCCCGCTCTTCCTGCTGTTTAGCAGCTAATTAGCTCTTTATCCCAGTCCAGTGTTCAGTGTGAATGTTACAAACTCAAAGAACTTTGAAGATAAACCAACTGGTAATCTTTAATTTGTTAATGTATCTTTTAAAATAATAATCCATGTCTAAGCAGAATTCAAAGGCAGCGACCCTCTCTGTGTGACTGTCATGTAAAGAAGGAACTCACCGAGAGTTGAACGACCACTTACCCTTCAGTTTCTCCATCACGCTCGGCCCGGCTCTCTCTGCCACACGTCCATCTTCTCTCAGGTAACGGTCATCCAGGAATCCGGCAGTGGCTCCTGATAGGTGAACCTTTCCTGCCACACCCAGTTGCTCCATCAAGTTAGCCAAATTGACATCATTTGACCATACGTCAAATTTAAAGCGTTTTATTCCAAGAATCCCACACAGGACGGTGCCTGTATGGACTCCAACACGCATGCTGACCGTCTCACGTGTCTCCTGGCAGAACTGCTCGATGGCTTGGATCATGCCTAAGCCCATCTCTACACAGCAGTAGGCGTGGTCCGGTCTGGGCTCAGGGCAGCCTGCTACGCAGTAATAGCAATCACCCAGAGTGCTGATCTTTTCACAACAGGTTAGCTCACAGAGCCGGTCGAAACGTCCAAAAAGGTCATTGAGAAGGCCCACCAAGGCCGGTGCCGACTTGTTGGCAGACATTTTGGTAAAACCCACAATGTCTGCGAAAAGGATGCTGACAGGGTCCATGCGTTTCATGTTGAAAGGCCTAAATATTATCTGCCCACTAGGGATTGAGGTCTTTTTGCGTTTGTGATTGTTGTGGGGGTTATTCTTGGAGTTTGTGACACTTTGGGATTGTGAAGCTCCACTGCCCCCTCCGCCACTCACTGAAACTGCTGAGGCTGAGCAGGCACCAGAGGAATATCTCTTTCCAGAGTTCTCACCACCGCCCTCATCGTCACCCTGCTTCATCAGCTCGTCTGCGACCGGTCGTGGCATGACTGAGTGGATCATGCGCTCCTTCAAGGCCTTCTCAACCTCTAAGTCCTTGCCATGCATGATAGCCTGGCCCACTTTGAGAAACGTGCTGCGAGAACGCACGTCTGACATAATGAACAAATGGATGCCAATCACATGGGCACACAAATGGAGCAGAGCTTTGGCGGGTCCCAGCCAACGGAGAGTGTCAGAAGTCTTTTGAAGGAACGGCAGCCATCCTAATGCCTCAAATAATATAGAATACAGCAGCCCCAACATCACAGAGGCATACAGGCGGACATGGAGGACACTATATAAAATCAACAGCACCTCCATGCACAAAGAAAAGGTTCCCACAGAGGAAATACAAGGGGATGAACATACTGGTGTGCTGTCCTGTAAGGGATGTGAGGCATTCCCACCACCGGCCCTCTCCAGCCCAGTGTAGCCATCGGTTTGTATCTGTGGAGCTAATGTGATGGCGAAGGTAAACGCTATCAGGAGCAAGGAGGTTTGGTTGTACAGCAACGTGTATGACTTTGTGAAAGTAAACAAAAAAAGGAGCACTAGTAAGACTAAAAAGAAGGCTGTAGGGGTTAGGAAGGTGACGGGGTTGCAGCAGTCACTTCTGACCCCAAAGTACACCCCCCAGAGCACAGATGCTACTGCCAGGTAGAACAGCACATAACGGAACTGCCGCTGGGTCTGAGGAAAGCACCTCTCTTGGCACGCCTCCTCCAGGATGGGAGAGTCGAACTTGGGGTCCCAGCACTGAGCAGCAGAGCGTTCAAACAGTTGCGGTACCTTCCTGTGAACCCTGGATGTGGAGGTCACAGCCGGTCTGGAGTCTGCCGAGCTGCAGCTGGAGGAGATGCTGCATTTGTGGGTGTTAGGGTTCGTTTTATTCACAGCCCCACGGGCAGCAGCCCCTCCTCCTCCTCCTGCTCCACTGTTGGCAGCCCTCAGGGGCTCATGTTGATGCACACGTGGCGCACTGTTGGTAATCCGCACTGTCACGGCGCCGTCCCCGCTGGAGTCGCATGCCACCTCCGTGTCACGCATAAGAAGCTGCCGATGATGCTGTAGAGTGGCCATATTGACTGGTGTGACGCGGAGACGAGGTGTCAGATATTAATATTTTATGTTGATATCTCCCGATGATTGCTCAGGCAATTAGACGCGGTGCGTGGGCACAAGTGGCACGCAGAGAAGGGAGGAGGCGGCGGTGATGGAGTGACAAACAGGCAGACAGAGGGGAAGCGAGAGCAAAGGTGTTTGTTGGAATAATCACACTGCATGAATGGTGAGCACGGGACAGACGTATTTGCTACGCACGCAGCAGCCCGCACACTCACTCACATAAGACGCGCCGTTCCAGTTTCTTGAGCAGTCCATTATCCGACCCCGGGTTTGCGTCAGTACTCACATTACATGTATCCTTCTCCAAAGAGGCTCTGGGTATGAGCCCGGCTTTCTCTCCAGCTGCGGTAAAAACACCGTCATCACTCTTTCTGCCTCCTGAATAGAACATCCTTCTCGGAAAGGAGCATTTAGTGATGCATCTGTTTTTGTGCCTTTATCAAGTCGGCCCTGTCGTTACATGACTGGAAATGACCTCCTCTGAGTGTGCGCAATATTTCGGTACTACTGACATTACAGTTAGATGCCGTTAGGGAAAAAAACCCTTACGAGTTCCCTCATTCCACAATAGCACTGTTTGTTTGGTAGGGGGGAAAGCATTCAAGGCGAATGTTTCATTGTGTGAGCAGATGCTAGATTTAGACTGTCAACAGGCTTCTGGCTACAAAAGTTACTCTGTCCCTTTTTATCTCCACAACATGCGGGACAAATGATCCCTTTACACTCCTTGTTTAAAAAAACAACAAAAACCCCTAAAGTCTGTGTTATGAACAAGTAGTGCTGACACGAAAACGCGTGGACACTTTAAATTCCCTCATTGTAAAGGATCAAAAGAAGTAAACTGTTTTCAAAAAGGTAATGTATGAGCTTTATTCTCCCTTTACACAGAATGTATGTTTTTAAGTACTAAATATTTAAATTCTTGTTTGCCTAAAATAAGGGCAAACGTTTAATTCCCTTATTTCCTTTTTAAAGTTTGTCATTAAGCTCTGTAATGAATGCGGCTTTACCTTCCACTACATCCACTGTCATTGCATGGCTCAGGCTGCTAAGGATTTGCATTTCTTATTCCCATATATTCCCCTTTTATCTTTACAGCGGGCCCTTGCAAATATTCCACACCGAGTTATTTCGCAGTCCTGTCCAGTCCAAAACCCAGATCATAAGAGGCCTGACAGGCAGGCCTATTCCCACGGATCCAGCCCCGTCCTTTCCTGAACTCCCTCTCCGGATCTCCACCGTTTGTTTCCCCTCTGCCTTCCAAAGAGGGGCTCGGGGAGGGGGTATGCGCTATTCAAAGACGCATGATCAGAACAGAGAAGAGCAGAAAATAGGCTACCATCCGCTGGCCCAAATTAGCGTAGGTTTGCCTCTGCTGGGAGTGTCTGCAACTTGTTGCGCGCAGTTGGCAAAACATACAGCTATGAGGAACACCCTCGGTCGGAACAGGCTGGTCTATAAATAGTGATGATCAAAACTGTTGCAAATAACAACACCGACGGCGTGTAACATCTTAATGCTTTTCTTCTCCTCCTCTGTAGAAAACCAGAAGCGCCAAAAGCAGAAAACGTTCCCGGTTTTAAAAAGTCGCAAAACGTGTGCAAGTCGTCCGCCACAAGCCTCCTCCACTTTCCAAAAAGCTCCCAAACTTTTATCCCAGGCCGTATTTCCTGCGTTTGGAGAGGAGACCCAGTTAGGAGTCTCTAGATATTTGGAGCTGAGGCTGGATTTCCTCCCCTCGCATTCCCTTAGAGCAAAGAAGGCGAAAATCCCCAGAGCAATACAGAAAACCCTTGGATCTCCTCGGTGGGATTAAAAAAAAACCACCCACCAAACAGCGGTGTCTTCTAATCTCAAGCAATTCCTTAGGTCTGGATAGTGCTAGTTTTCGCTGGCATGTGTGTGTCCAACAAACACAACACTGTGCGCTCTGGCTGTGGTGCGTCCTCTTCCGTCCGTCGTTGGTGCCACCCTTTCTCTCCCCCCCTGATAAAGCTCTCTGCTGGAGTTGGTGTGGTGGATATAAACACATACAGGTTTGTGGCGGCTTTCGCGGTCTTATCCAGCCGAACGTGGTATCTCCTCTCCTGCAGCTTCCAGGGGTCTTCGCTGTGACTGAAATCCTCGCCCCAGCTGGTGTGCTGGTTGTGACCGAGGAGCCTGTAAAGCAAACCACAGTTTAAAAAACATGGTTTCCGGTCTTGCTTTTCAAGAAACGCAAAGACAGTAAAACATTTTTCACCCCCCTCCAAAAAAAAAAAACCCTTCACCTCGCTGCTCTGTAAAGGATAGTGACTCCGAAAAAAACACGGATAGAAACAGGATCACTTAAAAAGCGCACGAACAGCATTTTGTAAGTTAAAGTTAAAAAAAAAAAACCCCAAAAACGTTTAAAGCTGGGGAGGGGTGGGGGGCAGCAGGTTTTCACAATAAAAGCAGCGCACCACTTACACCTAAATAAATATAGTACATTAACAGTATTTTGTCCATGGCAGTGTTTGTGGCGGTTTCAGTTAAAAAACAAAACAAAAAACAGTTTGCTTCGTCACAAACAGAAATATCATTTATCAAAAAAAGAGAAAGGTATGCTGTCGTTGCCTGGCCTAGTTTGCAAGTTAAGCCAGTTTTAATGTTCTTCATTAAAAGGAACCATACAAAAATGTTATAAATGTAATATATATATATATAGCTACATATATAGCTACAGTAATACTTTATTACAAGTACTTGGTTTTTATGTATTTAACTGGAAAATAAGTAACTCAAATAACTAATCAAATAACATAAGTTTTCCAATATTAGTCAGCACTCACCTTAAGCTAAAAGCTAAAGTATAATTAACCTCATATCAAGGTTACAGACAGCAATAAACCATTTAAAAGTGATCTTAATTTACCATAATAATACGACACAATTGCCAATTGATCATTTTAAGCTAGACTCTATTACCTTCCTCGATCAGTGTTTGTTGATTGGTGGTTTCCATAAATAAGTACGAAGCTTTGCTGCATCTGGTCAGAGGGAATAACTGAATGTTTTCTGAGTGATTATCTTCACGCCTCTTCACGCGCTTAACAAGCGCTGTTAAATTAACAGTTTGTGCTTATAAAGCATTAATTACAGTAACACCCACAGAAGAACAAGATATTAATCGGCGTGGTTCCTTTTTTGTTTTGCTTGAAATATCATTTCCTGACTGTGGATATCTTGCACTACACTCCGTCATATCTGATGTGTCTGTTGACTGGAACTTCAGATGAGTCAAGTTTTCAGGTTAGAAGATCAAATATGGCAGTCTTTCCTATTGATTAAACCCATTGATTAAACCGACAGTTAATTACTTCAATGCTGGCCTTAAATAGGGGGGGGGGTTGACATGACGGTATGCATATGGGACACTAAAACTCGTATTAAGTATTGGGTTATACTATAAAATACAACATTTTTTTTGTTCTGGTTAGACCTTGTACATCCTGTCTGATAGTAGCAGAACGTCTTACTTTGTCTTTGAAACAAATGAACTGTCAGTGCCTAACTTGTGCATCCTGATCCACATCTATATTTGTAGAATCCAGCAACCAAACTCTTCAGATTAGTCTGATGTGTAGGAAAATATGAAATCTAGCACTTTTTTTCCAGTTGTAAAATACTAATGTTTGCAGTGCAATCAGATCAGATCAGAATCACAATACATTCGTCTTAAGTTAAGAAGTACAGTAATGCTAAATTTCATACCATGCTGGGCAATTGTGTAACCACAGTAGCAGCACACCATGCAAATTGACTACAATATGTATGAATTAGGGAATTAAGGACTTTTGCAAAAGTCATTGAAAAGTGGTTAAATGGTTAACTCCACAACTTTGACATTTGATGCAATAGCAATTATCCATGGCAAGCTTGTGGATTAATATCAAATGTATTTTTTTTTATGTCTAAGGTGTGTTGACCCTCAAGGATCAGTAATGTGTGCTTTGATATTGTGCAGCACACTGTGTTCACTGAAGCTGAATCAAATAAGCGTTGACCCGCCCGTGAATAAGAATATGATAAACAAGGTAATAAATGTTTATTATGCTTATTTAATGTATTTGTGAATCTTTAAAGAAGCAATAACGTTTTAACTTTGAATTGAAGCAAGTGGCCCTCTGAAGTGTGTGTGTATGGCATGTGGGTGGCGTGTGCATGCTTGTGTTCAAGAGCTTACAAGAGAGGCCTGTTTGAAGAGCTGATAAAGCTACGCTGATAAGTCTGCGCTGACACTGTGCATGGCCCCGTCTGTCAACTCAGCAAACACAGATTATGCTCAAACACAGACGAGGATGTGGAGCACATGCATAGGTGAGTTTGCACTGTACCGTAAACATGGCTGCTTTTGCATATTGACCACAGCAGGGAAATTAAGCTCTTGTCATAGAGCTCAGTGTGAGCAGCAGGCCTGGAAGGGTGAAAACACATTTTTGTTGTTGTGGCTTTTCACAGCAAGATGCTAAAACTGTGGTGACAAGCAGCATGCTCGGCTGATGTAAACGTTTACCCTTAAATATATCCCACTTTTGAAAAGCCTACAATAAAGACATTTTTAGCCTCGCTATTGTCATATGGCAAAGTCAGTCCATTAATCTGCGTCACCCCACCACACTGCTCGACTCAAAATATCTCAGCAACTGCTGGATAGATTATCCTGATATTTTATAAGGAAATGTGTGGTGCTCTTGCAGTGAAGTGCATACGCAGTGATCCCCTGATTTTTCACTTCATCATCATCAAACTGTGGTCTGTCTGTGCTCCACTTTTCTGTCTTTCTTTCCCCTTACCCCCAAAGAGCAGATGCCTGTCCCTCTCTGACTACAGTTCCACCGAGTTCAACTTCAAGTTCCCTTTATTTGTCATTCCAGCTGTATTAAAACACACTGGGATATAATTGTGTTTCTCCCAGTCTGAGTGCAAAATTGCAAAACTGAAAACCACTCCAAACAAGACAGACTTCTACAATAAAGAGACAGTACAAGGTCATACAGTGCAACCAATGCCGGAGGTCTCCCTGTTAAAATGGACATTTTGCTCCCCACTGTTGCCAAGTATTTGCTCGTATACGATTGCCTGATTGTTGGAGTTCTTCCTCTAATACTCTATGATCTATGAACTGGCACTATACAGATAAAAATGAAGTTTAATTGATAGATAACCCTAATTTGTGTGATTATTTGGGTTAGTATCAAATATTCCATATGCCTTACCATTTAGAGTGAATGAGCCAACTTAAACTAACATATTAAACATGATAAGCATGCTTTCTTTACATTAGTATGGTAGCAATTCCATATCGGAACAATCACACTCAGGCGCCTAGCACGAAAAATCATTTATTTGATCTAATTCAGACAAATAGTGGTAAAAATACACTGAATCAGAAGTAAACATGTACAGTGACTTATTTCCCAGTGTCCAAACAGTCTGGAATAAAAGAAAGGCAAAAAAATAAGTGAATGAACGACAAGCAACTTGAAATGTTGCTTGTATGCCACCATATACACTAAAGATGAGTTTGTTTGGAGTGTGTTGTCAAGTCACTTTTTAAAGTACTTTCTAAGTGGTCTAGAGCATTGATTATTCAGCTCAGTTTCAAGGTTTCATTGTGTGCTTTTGAAGCAGCGAGACACTGTTGCTTGAATTGCCTGAATTGCCTCTTTGTTTAATTTCATTCATCACTGAACAGATCTGCGATGTGGGCGGTGATTTAGAAAAGCCGCGCTAATTGTGTAGGCCACCATATGCTGTATTTACAGAGTGTGATCTTTTATTATTGACTGTCTATATTGTCAGACTTTTGTCCTACAACTATGAACGCATCTCATGTTGCTTGCCTGCACACTTCTGTGCTGACTGTGCAGCATTGTCTGGCACACGATTGTAGTGGCATCCATCCAAATCACTTCACATAGATATACAATTATACTCACGCACACAAAAACTTTTGATTGATGAAAAATGCACTGCTTTAAAGAAATTTGAGCCTATATAAAACGATAAAGCTGCTGACAAACCATGAGCAAGCATAAGAATTGTGTCTATACCAAGTTTGTGCTGCTGTTAAACAAACTGCAAAAAACGGGCAGCTTATAAAAATACATCCAACCTATTGCTTTCTTTTCACCATGCAGTGCTTTGAACTCAATTAACACATTGAATGGAAGCGCCACCTGGTGTCTGTCTTCACTCACTGCAAAGGATAATTAACCAGCAGCTTATAAAAAAGCTTAGCGTTTCTTTTCTTTTTGCTGTGATTTGGGCTGCTGTGAGCTCACTCAGCTGCTACACGCTCAGCTATGCCTCGGATCCGTAAAGCATGTATCTGGATGGATATATGTGAATAAATCTGACTGCAGTTTCTTCCTCTCGACTGACAGTCCAAAACAGCATGTTGCGAGAACTGATGCTTTTACCTTGTGTATTCCCAAAGCCTTCTAAATTTTGCAGCTGAACAACCAAATGATATGAATTATAAATCGTTTCAGTGGGAGAGATTTCATCGGTAATGTCTTTGAAGGCTCACAAAGGAAACAGGCACGATTCCTGATTTTTGGTGTTTACTCAAAAGAAATCACACAAAACAATGACAATGAGAAACAGGCCTAAAAGAATGAGAAGAAGATTACACTTTAAAGGAAATGCCCATGTGGTCTGCAGCCGTTGTTGAGGTAACACTAGTATCAGTTTGGATGGCTGAAAAGGCCACGTGTTATTATGGTTTTTTGCATTGGATAAACAGAGAATCACCAGAGATGTTCAAATAAAAACAGTTTGTATAATGAACATTGTATAGTAAAATACAGAGTTCAATACAGTTTACAGTAGGGTAGTGGAATTACAACTAAATGTGGTACAGGGACATTTGAAAACACAACAGGAGCACCATTCCCTCTTTCATTGTACTAATATAAACGTATTCTGGTTTTAGGACATTTAACCTGGTGGCTAGGTGAGTAGAGGCCATAAGAACACAGCACAGCAGATCTCACTGAATTTTCAGACATTGCACACAAAAGACGCAGCGTTTAATATCGCTGGAAGAGTAGAGTCACTGCCAGCGAATTTTCTCTGATGAAAAGCAGAGCCAATAAATAATATACAAACTTGAAAGCTGTGAGATAGAATGCCTCTCAGATTTCATTCAGATATCTTGTGAGATTATACGAGCCTGTCATGATGGAGGCAGTTGGCACATCTTGTAGACAGCAGTGGCTTCCGATAGAAAGGTTAGCATACGTGTAGTTATTTATACTTCAAATTAAAACTGCAGTTAAAAAGGTATGTGCAAAAATGTTGTAATTCTTGTTTTGTTATGTATTAAATTCATTCCAGAGAGCCGTTATTACCGAGCGATTAGATAAATGAAAACCACATGGTTAAATATTCTGTCTGCTTGTTACATCATAAAGACACAAACAAGCACTAATAAATAAACTTAAGATTTGGGTCTTCCAGATTCTCTAGTTCATGGTGCGTTTCTCGTCTCATTTCTCAGTCTTCCCAGCCACCATCTGCCTCCTCCTCCACCCTTCTCCTCCATCTCACTGTCTCCTCCAGCGGTTTTTGGGCTTCTCCTCACACACAGGGCCCTCACAGGTACCAGGGAGGGGGGGCGGCGGTGTTTTTGCAGCTTTCGCAGGGGCGGGTGCATCTGTCCTCTTGCTAACGCTGCTGAGCAGAGCCGGGAGCTCGTGTGAAATGGCTTTCTCGAGCTTCTCCAGCAGGCAGCCTCCAGTCCAGCTGCAGTGATAGGAGAGCTGCTTGAAGTTGGAAATCGGGTTGACCCCGAAGAAGTCCTGGTAGGCCTCCTTGTCTGGCAGGTCGAATTTGCTGACATTTGTCTTAGCCAGAATGGACTTGAAGATGTAATACTTGTCAGGGTCATTGACAATGTCTTGGAACACCTCATGGGGGTCACCAAACCAGCCCAGCTTATCGTAGTAGGTCTGGAGGTAGCGATCCACCAGCAGAGTGTGGATGCGCACACGGATGGCGTGCTGCCGAATGAATGCAATCTTGTTCTCCATCTGATTTTCAATCACCTGCAAGGGAGGAGGAAGAGAAACGAGAGAGAGTGGGTGATACAAAACAGATAAAAGGACCAAACTGAAACAATGAATTATAGATTACTAGCACGAAAGTGTGCTTTGATTGCAGTGATACCATCATGAAGTCCAGTAGTACTGAACCAACAAGTAGACTTCTGAAAAAGTTTGAAAGCTCATACCCAACATCAGTCCACTACTTCTCCACTTAATATGACATATGTACTGCTCTCAGTAAAACACAACCTCCTCTCTGTAATCACAATCATAATCAAGCTGTATTTCGGTAATTCTTTTGCATCTGTGCTGCCACACTTCTCACTTAAAAGATTTGCTGCTACTTTTTGCTTCCAGTGTTTCAAAAGCCCCCACTTCTACTCCAGCATCCACCTGAAAGCTAACTCCAGTTAAATCCTGCTTATTAAACTAATAAGTCAACAAAAACTGCTGTAGAAGTTGCACCTGGTTGAGGTCCTCCAGCAGTGAGATCTCCTCCTTCATAAACAGCTCCCGGCTGGTGTCTGGAGCATAGGCGTGAGGCCAGAAGGAGCTGACGTACACTCGAGGGGGTTCGGTGACATTGATGAGCGGTGCCATGCTCCAGAACAGGGCTCCGTAGACCCTCATCAGGTCCTGGGTCGAGAGGCTGTCTGCCTTGTTGAGGATGAGGCGGATCTGTGATTCACGGCCCTTCATCTGACGAAAGAGCATCTCCAGCTCACCTCCCACATCCAGTTTAGTAGGATCAAAGACCAGGAAGATGAGATCAGCCCGATCAATGAACCATTGGCACACCTCATTGTATGGGTATCCTGAAGGAAAAAGAGGACAATTTATGTGATGTGTTTTAGAGTCAGAAAGCTTCAAGGAAACCTCTCATTGCATCCAGAAGATAAACCAATAAGCATGCTTTTTATTAACAGCTATTCTTTGTTTTCTGTGAAAGGCTTAGTTAAAAAAAACATCATAAAAAACAAATAACTAGCAAAAATATAGGTTTAATAAACTACTAGCCTATTAGTGTGTAGATATCCGATAGTGCTGTATACTGATTTAATCCACTCTCACAACTCTCTCTATAAACCAGTGTGGAAATGTCATTGTGGTGGGTCACCCCAGTAATAGCAGCCTGCAGTTAAATTTTACATGTCTAATTAGAGAATTAGAACAAAAACATTAAATATTTCATCAACTGCTGCACTAATAGAAGACATGTGACTATCACCTCTTTCCTGCTGCTTTCGGTTTTCAATGATGCCCGGTGTGTCGACTATGGTGACCCTCTCCAGCAGCTTGTGTGGCATCTCAATGCCGACCAGTCGCTCCAGAAAGTTCTGGCCGAACTTCTCCAGAGGCGAGAAAGGCCTCGAGCTATCTGCCGCCATGACGATGCCCTCTACGCTCCGAAACTTCTCGCCGTGCATTATGACAGTGTACTCGGAGGTAGTGGGTTCAGCACCTGTTGCCATGATGGAAAAGGAAATGCTTTATTAATTTACTTAATTAACTTGTAATAATGACTTAATTGTGAATTTGTTAATGCCAAATAACTCCAACATATAATTTTAGTACTAAAACAAAATGCTTGTCTAATGTTTAATGACTGTAAAAATAAACTATTGTTTAAATGTTTAACTAAACTTTGAGCCTTGTTTGTAAAATGTTTCCAGACAAATGTGTTTTTAACATGTTTAAAAGAAGGGATAAAACTTTTGGCAGATATTCAGGGTTGTTTTATTTGTGTCATACGGGCCAAAGTGGCAATGAACCTTCCTTAATAATGAAATAATATATATTATGTTATATAGTCTGTCCCACTGAAAACATCGCATCCAGGAGAACATAATCCACTTTCTGGGATTTCCTCACCTGGATTATTGAGCATGCATCAAGCTATTATTATCACTATTAATACTATTCTGTTTATTTACACTGTTACATTATAGCTACAAGTCAAGATGAAGCTGTCACTGACAAACTAACAATCATGCTTTATCTGTATGAACCTGTGTAGAGTTCCTGGGGGGTGCCGTGAAGACCCAGCAGATAGTTGATCATAGAGGACTTTCCAACGCTCCAGGGTCCCAGAAACAAAACCATGGGCTTGGATGTGACCTCGCCCTCTGAGTATGTGAGAGCCAGACATAAAAAAGAAGGATGAAGAAAAAAGGAACAAAGACATAGACAAAGAAGTCATTAAACACATCAAACCCTCCTCTTTTTTGTTTTTGAAAAACTTAAACTATACTACTGTTTAACTACTGTTTTTTTTAAACATCTTTCCCTCCTTGGGTGCTTACTAGAGCTAATCCTGGTTTCTGTCATTTTTCAGGCTTGCTTCCAGAACAAAATGACTGGCTGTGCATCAGAAGCTACTGAGGGTGACCTCTGCCTTTACAGCTTGCTAGCATCACCCTTTGAAAAAATCACTTCAACATATTGATATATTGATATATGTTGAAGTGTCAAAACTCATCATTAAGGGTACAGGAAAGGTCACCAAATGTTCTCTTTTTGGGGGAAAGAGTTAACAGTAAATCCACAGCTGCAGTCATCCTGCTCATGTCACCACACCACACACTGGTTGTTTGGTTTGCCAGTATACAGTGGGTATGCACCCCTGACACTTTAATTCAGAGCAACCCAGGTCAGCAAAGACTTTCAAGAATGCTAGAAAGTTTTGAAGGTGACCACTTAAAGTTTTGGTAAATCCCTCTGATTATTCTTTTGTGGTGTCCTTGGCTTTAAATTAAAACCTCCCGTTGGACAAAGGAAATACCAAAATGAATGGGGACATTTAATTCAAAGCACATTTATTCTCCCCTCAGAATATAAACTTAGAAAACAAAGCATAGAATCTCTTAATATAAAAGACCTTAATGGTACACTTTGTGATATATACTCACCAATGTAAAAAATAATAATAACAATAATAAATGAAACTACCTTTGAATTGATTGTAATTGTGTACTTCCATTCTGGAACACAAGGTGTCCCAGAATCACATGGCACAGTGTGAAGTCTTGATCCTGCTCCTTAGCATAAATAATACTCCATGCCCTGAAGTGCTATGGAACAAAGTTGCAGTGCGCCTGGCCCACACAATGTTCCCTTTAAATTTCAGCAGACAGAGTCCTTATTGTGCGCCTGGTTTGAATAATGTCACGTCTTGGCTTCATATTCATTTTTAATTATGACTTTATTTGTACTTCAGGGTTTCTGTGCTGTTCCATTTCATTAAACCAGGCACTGTGTACATGTGAACTGATAAAGGAATGTGGGTAGGGTGTGCTGCTTTGGTTTTACACACCACAGTAAACGGCTGGAAAAGGAATGTGTTGAAGTCGTGTCGTACGTTTTGTGTTTCTTTTGACTAGTTACCAGAACTGTGGCTTCTGACTGACATTCACAGCAACAGCATTTCTGTGACAGGGAAGCATGTGAAATTCTGATTTCTAACGGCCTGCAATTAAGAGTGAACTTTATAACACAAGAGGCCGCTGCTGAAGTTAAAAATAGACGTGAAGAGATCATGGCCAACAGTTTCTTCCCATGTTGCTAATGTGGACCTGTAAAACCTGTTTGTGACTGTACAGACAAACTGTTAGTGCTTTGGTAAGTGCAGTTAAACTCCACAGGAAGCTAAATCACCTGTGACTTCATGCTGCCTGAGCTCATTGTACTTGAAGGCTTGCTCTACTGGCTTGACGGCCTTGTGGTAGATGTTCAGCAGCGTCTTCACGGCACCTGGAGGGGAGTAAAGCAAAGACAACCTGGACTGTTGGGATGGTTATGTAAAAGAGCATTACGAATGCTCTTACTACCCTTACTGACGACACCAATTCCTTCTGCTGTATGTGATGAATCGGCTTCTTAAAGTTTACTGAATGGATCTGAGGTGATTAGGGGCTGGCTTTGCTCAGCTCTTTGGCCTCACCGCAACAAAACAATCTAGCTCAACAGAACAGAGGGGCTTTTTGTGCGCTGGACAGAGTTGGGCATTTTCACTGATTAATCACCTTCCCTTAAGACACATCTGCATACACACACACACACACACTTTCATACTGTACACACATGCTCACATAAAGGCCTCAGGACCCAGACATCGGGAAGCAATTTTCAGAATAGTTTCTGCAGAAAAAAACCTCCAAAATTGTTTCAAACTTCCTTTCATATGCATGCAGAAAAGCATCTGTTTTTCTTTTCCACTGACAAAGTAGCTGCAAACATTCTCCTGCATTTTTTCAGTACATGACTCCAGGCGTTATTTCTGCAGCAAAAGTCTGAAAGATATTTGAAAGAGTGTGCAGCGTAGCAAATGCGCTCACTGAAGAACCAGCTTTTTATTGAGAGGATGTGTTTTATGGGAGTTTTAAAGAGGGAGATTCTTAACCGCCGCTGTTCGTTCCTTACCTGAGAACTCTGCTGAGGGTTCAGCAGACGCCAGTCGCAGCGTATCCTCAATGTGGGAACGGTTCCTCAGTGCCACGCTTAATGTCTCTCCTTCTGTGCATTTAAATTGGAAGAACCAACTGTTTAGGTTAACACGTGACAATTAATATGGAGAAACAGGCACACAATGACAGCAAGTAATCAAATTTTATCTGTGAAAAATATACACAACTGCTGACATGGTGGGAAAATAAAGGTGGACTCAATGTAAAATGTCCTAAATTGTTATGTCATGCTGTTATATATCTATCTGTCTATTCCTTTCCACAGCTACTCCCGGCTGTTTATTTCTGTACCAGAGATTGTTTCTGATTCCTCTTTAACTACACACAGTGTCATATTCTGGGGATTTGGCATGTGCACAAAAGAAAGAGAGAAGCCGGATACCATAGACCTTTGCTGTCATTTCATGACCTGTCTCAGTTAAATGCCCAGTGACACAAATATCTCATTACCAAACAGAATTTATGTCATAAGGCACATTTTATATACACAAAACACAATGTCTTTATTAAAGTTGCGACAGACCAACAAGCTGCCTAATAAGCAAATTGCACATTACAGCATTTATATATAAAAAAAAATAATCCTTTCATCTCCTCAAAGCTTGGGTTGTTTTCATTTATCAATAGATTCTTTTCTGGGTGCTCCACCGAACATTTCCAAAGGGTAAGCACGAAATGTTCCAGTGAGGCGTTCTTTAAATTAAGGGACTCATTTTTTTATTTTTTATTTCCTTCTTGTCAGAAGCTAGATGAGAAAATCAGTAGGCATGTCATACTAAGCGACTCCAAGGCTGAAAAATGAAGCCAGAGCACAAGTGCCAAATATGGCAGGTCCTTAAGTGGCCACTTGAGTCTGCCTCCAAAAGTGAGCCAATGTGAAAAGAGGCCAACTTACAGTGAAATGAACGTGTTTACAATGGGTTAAAAATATTAGTCTTGTAGATAATTTACCCCTTCGTAACAAAAATAAAAGGGAGGATTTTTTTCACTTTTATATTTTTCAAATATATATTTTTTGGCTTTTTAGCCTTTGTTGCAGTAGGACAACAGGAGAGAGACCAGAGGTGAGATTCAATCACAGGCCTTCAGCTTTAACCTTATGAACAGTATGAAGACTTAAAGTTTAGTAACCGGAAGCTTTGATTGACAGGTGGTTGTCACCAGAAACTTTTAAAGCAGTTTTAATGTAATTATCTGACTGGCTTGCTGTGTGGCTAGCAACCTGCAGAGTCTGTGGAATATTTCGGTTTTGCAGTCATGTGACTGCAAACCATGTGAGGGTAACTTGTTTGCCATTTTGGATGTGTGACCCTGTAAGGTCAAGTGAATAAGGTCCCAGTCAGAACATCTGGCAACCATCGGTCATGTGGGAATAATTTATATTCCCTGACCGGTGGGAGAAAATCTAATTTCGGTTAGTTTGCAGGGAAGACGCCAACATCTGCAAAAACTCTCACCAACTACTCTCTGATTTTCAACAACAAAGTCAGAAACAGAAAATGTGCCTTCAACAACTCCCAACTATTGTGTGCATGATTTCACTCAAGAAACTGGTGCCAAAGAAGACAAAAAAAGTCACATGGTGGCCATAAAACTTCAAAATACTGCTCCACAAACCAACTATGCTACGATGCCTACAGTCTACATACAGTTTTAGGTCTGAAAGCTAAGAAGCTACTGCTATGAAGTGACTAGAAGATCAGTTTAGCACAAAGACTGAAAACAGATATAGCTACATAAAATATAGGGAGATTATATAAAAAATAATCTCCCTAATATCACCCATAAGGTCCACTAACTAAAACCATAAATAATGTTTGTTTTATGCTTGCAAGCGAACAAAGTCTAAAAACCACATGTCGTTGCTTGCATTGGGTTCAGTTTCTCTCCCAGCTGGCTGCACTTTCATATTTAGTCTGAAAATATGAGATTTTTGTCAGTGTTCTCATCTAATATTTACAAGCAGGCAAAGAAACAGGTCTTTTTCATTTAGGATAAAAAAACAAAAAAGACAGCATACACCCCACTAAACATGATGCATGAACAAATTAATGAAGTGGGATCAGAGTAAGAGATTGGAATCCCTTTAGGACTTTGCCTTCCTCTTTTATAGTAGGTGTCAACACCCGGATACCAGATAATGACATGCTTCCTTAATCACAGAAGCACCAGCTGGATGGGGACAGATTTTCTGTAACACGATCCCTCCAAGTCTACTTGCAGGTCAGAATGAAGACAAGACATTTAGCTCTGGTTTCAGCAAAAACATACAAGTCACCTTGCTCTTCTCCAACCCCCCCCCCCCCCCCCCCCCCCCCCCCCCCAAACAAATAGATTTTATATAAAAGCTGAGCATATACGTCAGATATACAAATCTAAGCGACATCATGTTTTTGTACCTTTGGATTTAGACTGTGAAGGCTCCTCTGGAGTCACCTCCTCCACTGCCTCTACTGTAATTTCCTCAGTTACATCCTGCACTCCTGCTTCCTCAACCGACTGTGGTGTGGTCTCCTCTGTAACAGCTTCTGGGTGAACCTGTGGAGTGACTCCTGGCTCTTGTTGCTTTTCTAAAATCACTCCAGCTGGAGACTCTGCAGTGACTTCAGGTTCAGGTTCAGTCTCTAAACTATCTGCTGATACTGTTTTTGGTTCTTCTATCAGTTCTGGCTCCGTTTCTTCAGACTCAGGGTTGGTTTCAGGAACCACCACTGGTTCTTCTTTTGATTCTGATTCGGTCACTTCGACCGCCTCCCTCTCAGCTGCATCCTCCACATCTGTATCGTCTTGCAGGACTGTTTCCACAGTTTTCATTTCTACAGAAGCTTCCTCTGCTTCTTCCTGTACGTCTTCATCTTCTGATTCCTCAGTCTCTTTAACCGCTTCTTCTCCATCAGTATCCTTAGGTTCAATCACTTCTTCTTCCTCCTTGGATATTTCATTTTTGGCTTCTTCCTCACCTTCCTCAGCCACAGCCAAAGTCTCCTCCTCGTCTTCAGGAATAGGTGGATCATCTACTGTCTCCTCAGTTTCTTCCTCTGATGTCACTTCTTCTTCATCCTCTTCTTCACTTGCTGCCACCTCAGTGGAAGAATCATCTTGTGGTGCTTCCTCTTCCTCCTTATCCTCTAAGGAGGATGGGTCTTTTTCATCTGCAGTCGATGGGGCTTTGCAGGGATGGCACACGGCCCTCTCTGGGGCTGGGGTGTCATTGGAGGAGCTCTGGCTGGAATGCTCCTCTGATGTGTCACAACCACAGGAAAAGAGGTCTCCCTCTGGCCGCTGGAGCTTCAGACGCATCCGAGGATCCTCATCTTGGACAGAGGAGTCTGTCAGGAGATCTGAAAAGAGAGGGAAATATGATTTTACAAAAGTTTACCTTTCATCATGACAGAAACCTTTGAAATATATCTCTGATGACAGAAACAAGTGATTGTTTTTGAAGTCATTGTCATCTCAGACTTTAAAAAGATGCAATGAAATGCTTCACATTTCATAGTCAAAAATCACTGTTATACAATTCAATTCAAGTAGACATGTACAGACAAGTCACCCTTGTTTGCTACGTCAGCGTTCGACCTGCATTCAGTCAGGATGCTTGAACAGAGCAGATCACATGTTTATCACCTCTTGGATTTCTGACTCAGATTTCAGGTCCTTGAATGGTGGAATGAAGGAATGGACTATTTAAGGCTACAAACACTGGACAGTGGCAGAGGACGCCAAACAGAAATGAATTCATGTAAGGGTACACATTTTTGCTCATGTGGTGTTTTTAATTAACATGAAATTTCTGGCCGAAAGTGTGAATGAATAAATAAGTTCCTTTACTTCCTGATTTTCAAATAAATTCTATTATGCTATCATTAATAAGGACAAATAGAAGCATCACTTGATTAGTACTGAATCGAAAACTGTGATGTATGCCATTCAAATCTTCTGTTTAGATGGGTAGGCAATGGAAGAAAACTGCTAACCTGACAGGCTGCACCAAGACCAGGTATATAAAAAAATAAGGATTATTTGCAACTGTAGAAGAGACCAAGAAACATGCTGTTTAACCCACACATTGCCTTTTCCCACTAAATAATGTTTTCTTAACTTTAAAGCCAAAGATTTGTTCAGTGATTGATGATAAAATGGTTTAAATGTTTCTCACAGGTCAATATGACAATATTAGCAGAGACTACACCAAGTTGCTCGCACCCATTCAGGTCAGCATTGTTCTACAGTTACTGTGGCTTCTAAAGAATCATTCCTATAAACAAGCTTCTCCCTCTACATTACACTACATACATGTGCATTAGATACGCTTCACAACCACAGTGACCAAAGAGCACAAGGCCACGACCTCTGTTTAATTATAACTGCGTGTGAGGAGGAATGCACAGTGGTACAACGTGTGATGTGAGGGAGTTAAATACATGTCTACAGTTCATGTTACATGATGGGGTCAGTGTAATGGATGAAGACTAATAGCCTCAGGCAGCTGTCATGGTTATTAGATTGTCCTACGCCGATAAGTAATTTGTGAACATTTCATTTACATTGTTGCACAGCAAAAATACTTCCGACATGAATGTATTAAAATTCTACTGATTTAATCAAGTGCATGAATTATATTGCTCGATAAACTTTCTTTGGTTAGACTCTCAATCCAAAGCTTTATCTTTCAGTTTCACTGTCACGGTTTACTGGGACACTTGATGAAACTAAATCATTATTACCCAAACTTGTTTCACTTGCGCTGTTCCTGTTTTGACAAGTTAAAAGGCTGCTGGGGGAAAAACTGTAACAACAGCATAAAATCCACAACACAGGAAACTTTCCCTGTTTTGCTGTATCAGGATCGGCTAGTTCCAAACCTCTGAATCAGTGTGCACATCCAAGATTAGTTCATGAAAGAAAATCCAGATGCTGAGTGAGCCAAACTATCAGGTTAGTATCAATGCAGATGCCTTTCCATTTTGTCTCTGTGGGCAAAGAGTAGTGCGGCTATCGGCTACTTTCTGTCTAAAAGGTGGATGTGAAAGTAACCAGTAGCTCCCTCTTGGACTTTAAGCTTTGATTTATGTTTTCTTTCCTAAGGCCTTGAATCAAACACCACACATCAACTTTATTCTCATGATGCTGCTTATCACCTCTTGGAAGCTTCATTAGCTTATCACCTACTGAGCTGCTGTCAGTATCTGTGACCAGAGAAGGTTTCTAATCCGACAGGATCCTCACTTTTCACGAACTATAAAGGTTATAATTTAAAATGTTTTGGACACTTTGTGCTGGAACTCAATCCATTCATACAAGTGAAAACAACAAGATTTGTTTCACTGGTCCATCGCTAAACATGGCTTTAATGCACAACCTACCTACTAACCGGCTACAAACAATTCCTTTCGAAGCAGAAGAGTCTAGTGACTTTTACCACACTTTCTGAGAGTGATTAGCATCAGAGAGACAGCATTTGGATGCGAAGATGCTTCCTCGCTGTTATTGAAGGAGGCTAAGTCATGCTTGTCCAGACTCTGGCATTTTGGGTGTAACAAGGCTAATAAAACACATCTTGGCCAGACTCAAGTGCACGATGGGTGTCAGCAAATGGGTGACTCAAAGAGAGGGGATTAATGAGAGGAAAAGTTAGGAGGGTGTTTGGTTCAGAGATTCTGATCAAGCTTGGGGGAGGTCTGGATGCTGTCCATAGACATGTTGTTACAGCATTGTCTGCATAGTAACACGAACAGCAGCAGGCGCTGCAATCCTGAGTTTAGTTAGTGAATGAAGGTTTCCAGAGTTAAATGACATTTCACACCAAGGTCATTGTTTAAAGATCATTCACTAATTATGTAATATAAAACAGATTAAATATCCGCTGTTTTTGTCTTCTGATCAATTATCAAAGCATATGTACCAAACATTTATTTGAAATCCTTGATATGATAATTTAGTGGAAGGCTCTTTATCACGCTAACTGCTGAAAGTGCATGTTTAAAGAAACTGGTATTTACATGTAGTTTTTAAACTTGCAAACACTGCAGCGATGCTGTCTGAACTTCATGCACACGCTATTCTCGAAACTGCTGGTCTCAAGATCACATCAAGCAGGGAGATCATTTTCTGCTGTGCTAGTTGCCAGCAGTGGCCAAATTAAATTAAAGTTAACATAATTAAAAATGGGAATGACGTGCCAGTGTGAAAGGAAAAAAATATATGAGACATAGTATGTGTGAAAATAATCCCCTGTGCTTTCAGAGACACAGCTTTCCAATGTAAAAAACATTTAGAAGAAACCCAAATAAGAGTTTTTCTCAGGGTAATAAGGGTCTGCTGCTGGTCTGCTGTACATATTAGATGGATGTAGCCACTTTTATGATACCCATGGGTTTGTGAAGTCCTCTGCTGAAACCTCAAACTCATCATTTTGATTCAGTTTCTGAAACCAGGCTCGACGAGCAAGGGTTGCATCACCTACTCATATACGCTTGATGTACCGGGTAGCTATGAGCTAAAAGTTACTGTTTTTGTATTTATTTTACTTTAGATGGGGCTGTATTATAAAATGTGAGCATCATGAAAAAAATAAAAAAGATTTCAGACCATAAACTCATCAGCAAAGTTGGCCTCAGTCTCACAGACCAGCTGGCGACCATCTGATAGAGAAAATGTACAGAAACCAGTCACAAACAAAGTGTTGTAAAAAAAACAAACAAAAAAACCCCCTTCCTTGTGATTGCTTTGGCTGCTAGCAGATTGCCTGTAGGAGATGCTGGCTGGTCTGCAAACACCTACTAACTACTAGCTGGGTGGTAGCAAAACTTCAATAAGCGCGACGCAAACTTGAAATAGAGAATATTCACCTTCAAGTAAAAGTTGTGCCTTAGTACTATAGGCTAGACGTTTTAAAAGGTTCAACTTTTACTTTGAAAGCAAATGGTCTCCATTTCCAGTTTGTATTACGCTTTTCACAGTTTCACTACCACTTGCTTGCAAGACAAACCAGCGTCTTTCATGGAAACTACAGCTCACTGCGGAAACCTGCTATAGACAAGAACAATTGCAAGGAGGTTTTGCAATTTTCACCATGTGATTGCCAGGAACCTCTGGCAACCACTCCCCAAATGGTCTCTTCTTTGGATACTGATGGTTAGCCACACAAATATAGAGATTGGTCTTTGTGCCTTCGTGACTGGAGCCTTACTATGAATAATGTCATGAATACAGTTATCAGTGGTCCAGAACAAAATATATGGGATTTAAAGCTTCTTTTGTGTTAATCTTAGCAAGCTAATGTGCTAATCTAAAGGTGAACTTTGCATGCTCTGTATCTTTGTTGATATTAGTATATTAAAAACATTTATTAGATGATGATTCAGTTTGTAAAGCTATCAAAATCAAGGAGCAATGTGCTCCTAATCCCTGCACCGCCGGCTGCTGCAGTGGAGCCTGGGCAGACCGTGGTGTTGTGGGGATAGAGTGGGACAGGTGCCTGGGTGCTGGATGGTACATCTTTGAGACAGAAATAGTGACACAATGAGTCAGAGGGTGAAAAGAAGGAGGGATAATTCCACTCCTATTTTCAGGAAGTGTGACGCTCTTCTTCTCCATGTGATTCTCATGAGGCAGGCCTGCATCTGTGCTGCACTATTACACGCAGCCCCTGCAACAGTGTGCAACTGCACAAAGCTCTTTTTAAAGACCAAGAACAATAAAAGCATCAGTGGTGAGATCAATGACATGCACCTATGTATTGCACTTTGAGCATAACAACCACAGTTAAAGAAATGTTCGCCTACAGGATGGAAGGACTGTTAAATTTTGGGTCGATATGTGTGTTTTTCTTTAGTTCTTCTTCATTCGACTCCTGACATCTTATATGCTAGAAGGCCACCAGCAGTTAACAAGTACTTAAACACATCATTTAGCATCATCTTTAAACAGTTAATTAAATACAGTCATTTAACCCTCCAAAGACAGCGTGCTTTCTGTTAGCAACTCTATCACCACAGTTTATTTTCATTCACCTCGACTTTTAATGCCCCATTATGTAATTTTAAACAGCCCAACTGTTGGGCTTCTCGGCTCAGGTCTTATATTCCCTGTGTCGAGCTTCTCGTGCCTGTTTTAGAAGGAACATCCTGACTGGACAGCGCTGACTGGAATGACAGATTAGCGGCTCTGCAGAGTGGGAGTGGTGAAGCTTTATTGAGACATTAAATGAAGTACTGACTGTCTGTGCTCATGTATGACTTTATGATGAGTGAGTCACCGTATGTGACTATTTACACAGCGCAAATATGTGAGCATTCCTGAAAGAGAGATATACTGATCCCCGGCTTTGGTGACTACAGTATCTGATGACGACTTTGTGACACCTGACTACAGCAGCTTGTAAGGGCCAAAATGAAGCAATGCAAGGGCAGACAAGGGTGTTCTTGGCCTCAACTTTAGTAAAGAAATCAATTAAAAACAACTATAACGTTCTGAAACAACTTTCGCAACAAGTTTGATTAAGTGTCATGCCTATATCTGTAAGGAGAGCAAGCAAAATGTAAGCTAACCTAAATCCTTACTTGGGCACCGCACGGTGCTGTTAATGCAGATGATTTGTATTTGCATTTTCAATCACTGCGTTTACTTTGGATGCAGAAGAGAATGTGATTCTTTGGAGTATGTCCAAGTTACTCTGTCAGTGCTGTCACTGTGTTCCTCTGGAGGGCACAGACAATAAACAGCAGGCAGGACAGTTTCCATCAGCTGGAGTCACACCTCAGCCCTGACATTTCCACTTATACAACCAAAAATTCTGCACTGCACCACAGAAGCATATACTACACACCTAAACGTCAAACCTGAGAATGCTTTCAGTTAGCAGTGACCCCATTATAGTTTCCTGGCTCAAATCATGAGAATAATAAATAAAGACTATTAAAAAATATTTAAAATTTCCATTTGTTGTTCGTTATCATTTCAATTTCCAGCAAGATGTGCAAAAACCCACATGCTTAAAGACACAGGCGAAATATACCTACAGCCATCTAAATGTATTGGATCAGCTGGTCCATTTCAAACATAACGCCTGCTTGAATTACACACCCATCAAGCGCTTTTACAAAACTTAGACATTTTGACAAAATCCCAGCTTCAACCCTCCACCATACCTGCAGCAGACAAGGCCAGAAGAGACAGCAAGCAGCACACAGACACCACAGACTTCATTTTGGCTGCCAGGGACCTGCCGCTCATCTCCCTCAGCTATATATACTGCTCTAGCTGAAGGTCAGAGGGCATGCCAGTGAAGGGGGGGGGGGGGGGGGGGGACAGCAGCTGCACCCATGTCGGCCATTGTGTGTCAGAGCAGCTGCCGGTTCTAATTGGGAATGTTGAGAGAAGAGGGAGACTAAGTGATCATGTTGTGCTTTGGTTTGCAGGCTGTATAAAAGGACCTCGGAAAACTGAAAAATAAAAATTCAGAAGCTTTACATTTTGATGAGTTTTTAAGTCATATTTATAGTGCAGCAGTAATGCCTTTCATTTGCTTCATTGCTTTAGCTCAGATTAAAAAACACTGAATGGATTACCATGGGTTTGGGAGCAAAAAGTAAGTGGCCACTTTATTAGGTACAGTCATGGAGTCACGAAGGTCCTAGAAACATTCCTCTGAGATTTTGGAAACTTTTGTTTCCGAACATCGCTCTACTGAATTGAGTTCTGGAGACTGTGGTGCACATTTGACTGCAGTGAACTCATTATGATGCCCAAGAAAACAGTTTGACATAATTTGAGCTCTGTGTATGGTGTGTTTTTCCTGTTGGAAGCAGTCATCAGAAGACTGGTACACTGTGGTTAGAAAGGGATGGACAAGGTTGGCATCAACAATGATTTAAACAGCACTCATTTGGTATTAAGGCGTCCAAAGTGTGCCAAGAAAATATCCCCACACCATTTTACACCACCACCAGATTGAACCGTTGATAGAAGGCAAGGTGAATCCAGGGTTTCATGTTGTTTACACACAAATCCTGACTCTGTCATCCAGCTGACATAGCAGACCTTGAGACTCAGACCAGGAAACATTGTTCCAATTTTCTATTGTCCAATTTTCGTGAAGCTGTGTGAACTGTAGCCTCAGTTTTCTGTTCTTACATGACAAGAGTGGGATCCAGTGTGGTACTTCTGCTACTGTAGCCCATCTGCTTCTAGGTTCAATGTGTTGTATGATCAGAGATGCTCTTCTGCATACCTTGCTTCTAACAAGTGGCTTTTCAAGTTACTGCTCTTCAAAGCAGTCTGGCCATCTTCTGACATCAATGAGGCGTTCCTGCACAGAGAACTGACACTCACTGGATTTTGTCCTCTTTGTCGAACTATCCCCTGTAAACCCTGCAGATGGTTGTGTGGCAAAATCTCAGAAATACTGAAATACTCAGACGAGCCAATCTGCCACTAATAACCATCCCCTAAAAGTTGTGTCAAAATTAATAAAATTCATTTGAACGTAAACATTCAGAAAAGCCACGCAGATTCACTGACTTCCTTCAAATAGACTACAAAGCTCTTGTACACTATGCATCTTTTAATGGTGCTATGAAGTTATTTTAATAGAATGACTCGTGTTCAAATACTACTGTCATACTACAAATACGTAGTGGACTGCATTTAAATCTGTCAAAACAAATAGTACACTACAATATATTATCATTTTTAATAGTTGTTGCAGTGCACATGTGTATGTGCCACATCTTCTATCACCAATTTGAACTCTGCGCAGCAGTAATAGTCACTCATTATCACCACCTGGTGGGCAGAAATGGTCATATGTATGAATAAAAGCAACCAAACAGAGGGAGTGTAATAAAAAAGTACAAATTTTTATTTTTTCGTCTTTACAAAGGCCTGTTTACCCAAGGTTTTTCTTTTTTTATAAACAAAATATAACAGCTTCTCATCGACCTGGACTGATGCAGAACAAAAAACAAAACTTAAAATCACAATATAAAAGGCTTGTCACTTAAAAAATGAAAAGCGAGACAAATTAAAGATTTTAAACTGCGTCACAGCAAAGAGCGTATGGGGAGAAAAACAAAACAAAACAACCCTTCCTGAAAGCTGATTCAGGCATTAAAGAACAGCAAGTGCTTCATATCAAATATGTCAAATTCCACCAAAAGACAGCAGTGCTGCAACACAATGTACAGAAACATTTGGGTGTAAGAGTTTCTCTGACCAACAACAGCCCAGATTAAAATCAGGCTGTTGTCATATGTCAGAGCAACACCAAACCCTTTAACAAAGTTTCACAAACAAAATATGAAAAATACCCCACGTTTGGCATGAAAATGCTAGTCTAGCCTAACCTGATGCCTGGGAGTGACTAGTGTCCACACATCCTACACAAGACAGTGTCACTGAACGCATCAGTCATGTGTTCATGAAAAAAAAAAAAAAAAAAAAAAAAGAACCCGCAAGAAATAAACAAAATGTCATAACAAAAGATTACTTCAGATGAGAGAAAATGCCGATTAGTAATATGCATTCAGTTGGCAACAGAACATACAAGAGATCAAAAGACAGATACAAATCCAAAAAAGGGAATGTTTACAGCATCAAGTCAGCGTATCAAATTGAGTATGACAGGAGAGAGGCTTGTAGCAGGGGTTTCCAGTCAAATTCCCAAGAAATATGAACAAAGTAACATGAGGTGGACAGACTTGGTGCTTTTTTGAGACACACAAATGGAGGGACTGTAGCTGGGTGTTGTATCAATTTTACATTTTACCAAACAGTGTTTTTGCCCTTTTTGTAGCCAATGTTGATGCCCTGAAAACCGACAATGATCTGATTATTTGCTCAGTTTTCCCCACCTAAAGCTGCTCATCATGAATTGCCGTGATTAAGAGTTTTCTTCCCAGTTATTTCTGCGTGTGAGCAACCCTGAAAACCCATCCCTGCTCTACACTCTGAGCATGTTCAAAGTGTGTAAATGACAAATATTTAAAAAACAAAACAAACAAAACTGGATCTGTAGGAAATGTGATTAACGGTTACATGAAGGGTTTTGGCCTCAGCTCACTGCTCATCAGCAGAGCACCAGGGTTATCAAAAGAGCACCTTGCAAGTAGAGACTACATTCTTTGACACAAGCTCATCAAGTTTCATACATATACTGTAGGCGCATGAACACCTATTGACGGTGCATAGAGATCTTCACCTCATGTAGAAATGACACCAACAAATGTAATGAAGATGGAATTGCATAAATACCAAAAAACGTTAGTGCATAGTCACTGAAATTAATAAACCAGGACTAAAAGAGACTTAGATAGTCTTTGGAGGAACACCAGAAGCCTGCATGCAGTGCAAGCATATGAATCATCCAAATCGCATCAGCTAAACTTCACATATTTTCATTTACAATTAAAAAAAGAAAAAAAAAATCTGATTCAGTCAAATTGTCTGGGAGCGATCATAAATTAACACCAGACATGAACGTTGGTTAATATTTTCGAGCGATAAACCAACATTTGATGGCGGCTGGTTCAAAACTGAAATCAGAATTTGTTTAAAAAAATAAAATAAAATAAAATAAAATCCCCTCAGGGACCCCGGTTCCCTGTAAAAACCTGATAAACCTCCAATTTGATAAATTCAATTTAAGAAATTGTTCACCTTCCGTATTCAGTAACGCTGACATAAAGTTAACAAAAACATAACCAAAAAGACGACCAAAGTAAATTGATCAAGAGCTTATTTTAAGGGCTTATTTAGACATCAAAAGCATTTTTTCTTTCAAGTAAAATCAGACAATTTCTTTAAGTGAGTATTCTCAAATTAAACTTGTAATTAGGTGAATTTCATTCCAAATTCTGACATTTCGAAACTGCTTCAGCTGTAGTTTGAGTTTCAGAATCGAGAGCTGCTCGGTTATTGCGATCATACATTCAGCTCTGTTACACTGACTCCCATCAGTTTGAAGCACATGTAATACTGCCGGTGTGCCAGTGACGATGGATTACTGCGACACGTAAACACAAAATGAAGGGCGGACTGATGCTGATAGCTGTTTTACACTAGAAGACCCTCAAGTTTCATAATAGTCACAGACCGGCTCTGCCATTGAAAGACAGCCTCGAGAGATCCCACAGTGTCTCCTCTGCACGCTGACAATCCTATGTTTTCAATATTAAGAGATTTTACAGTACAAGACTGACACAGAGCTTAACCATTGGATTTTAGGAGTTTGGATAATGCCAAAGAAGACTTTTTTTTTTCCTTTTTTTTTTTTTGTCAAAAAGCAGTCAACCTCCTGGAGGGAATCTTACAGTGAAAAGGTATTTATGTGTGTGTGTGTGTGTGTGTGTGTGTGTGTGTGTGTGTGAGTGTGAGTGAGGGAGAGCAAAAGAGAGAGAGAGTTCATGGGATGGATCAATTCATTGAACTGTCCTCCCCCTCTGTGTCAGTGTCTGTGTCAGAGCAGGCGGTGTCCATGGCGATGTGGGCGGGGCTTACAATGACAGCTCTTCTCTGCTCCTCCTCAGCGCTGGCTCTCCTCTCCTGAGTGCGTTCGATATGCTGGATGGCCTGGAAAGGTAAGAAAGTATACTATAAATATGAGGCAATAACCAGACTAACAATCAAAAGCAGCTTTCCATACAAAGTACACAGAAGTTATTTTTTCCTCTCCATTGCAGTAAAGACCCATGAAGATCAGGCTAATTAGTCTGCTTGAACATTTTGTTTTAACATGCAGAAAAGCATAGAGACCTGGGTCGTGCACTACGAATCAAGTTCAGCAAACCCACGCTCTCTTTCTATTATCTGGCTTCACTTAACCCAACATTGGTAATCAGGCTAATGCTTGTTTTATGGTAACACGTGTTCATTTTTGTAGGTTTTTGACTTTGCAGAGGGGTATGCAACCAGCACAAATGTGGTCCTCCAATGACGCAACAGCATGTAGCTCGACAAGCATGACAGTATGTGTATGCTGACTGGTTGAGAAGTGGGCTGGAACAAGGAATGGAGCGATGGCCAAGTTTCTTCCAAACAGGATGTCAAAAGATGATAAAATAGAGCATGAGAAGCACAGATGGTGACTGCAGCGGACACTTTTGATTGTGTTTAAACAGTCAGTTTCACTTCAGCTCTTTGTATGTTCTCTGCTGCAGCTGGCAAGGACCAAGAACAAGCAAAAACAGCCCACAGACTAAGGACTGACACCACTGTAACAGCATTACTACTCTTAGTGGTAATGCTATTGAACCGGTGCTTTAACATAACTCCTATCAGATCATATATGATTTTGTCATTTATCATCTGTCTAGAACCCTCAAAATATAAACATAAAATATAATGAATTAATAATAATTAAACACGAGAAGGGAGCCGGAGATCGACAGACGGATTGGTGCAGCGGCCGCAGTGATGCGGACGCTGCACCGGTCCGTCGTGGTGAAGAGAGAGCTGAGTGTAAAAGCGAAGCTCTCAATTTACCGGTCGATCTACGTCCCTACCCTCACCTATGGTCACGAGCTGTGGGTAGTGACCGAAAGAGCGAGATCGCGGATACAAGCGGCGGAAATGAGCTTCCTCCGAAGGGTGGCCTCTCCCTTAGAGATAGGGTGAGAAGCTCAGCCATTCGGGAGGGGCTCAGAGTAGAGCCGCTGCTCCTCCAGATCGAAAGGAGCCAGCTGAGGTGGTTCAGGCATCTGACAAGGATGCCCCCTGGGCGAGGTGTTCCGGGCATATCCCACTGGGAGGAGGCCCCGGGGCAGACCCAGGACACGCTGGAGAGATTATATCTCTCGGCTGGCCTGGGAACGCCTTGGTGTTCCCCCGGATAAGCTGGAGGAGGTGGCTGGGGAGAGGGAGGTCTGGGCTTCTCTGCTTAGGCTGCTGCCCCCGCAACCCGGCCCCAGATAAAGCGGAAGAAAATGGATGGATGGATAAACAATACACTGTAAATTAAGTCCATGTACACTGTATCCAATATGTAAAAATTTCAAACCTCTGCACTGAACAGATGTTGCGGGCTTTTTAAGACAAGTTATTGTGCAGTGACATTAGTTTGAGTGAAGCCTCCAAATCACTGAGTGATCTGAAACTGAATTTGGGGATTTGGGATTGGGAATTGAAAGTAATGGTTCAGAGGATGTTTTGACGACCTTGGACTGAATGCATAACAATCAGCTTGTTAGTAATTACTTTTGATCATTTAATCATTAAACCACTTTTATGTTTTAGATAAGATAACTGATAACTTAGACAATTGTGTGCATGTTTCAGGGTGCTAGTCTTACATAACTTGACAGCGGCAGATGAACTATGAGCTAAAAGGGAGAAAACTTTGCTTTTCTTTGTCTGAATGTGACGCATTCAGACACCCAAAACCTGCCTAGGAAGTACTGCAGTGTGAAAATGTAAAGTAATGCAATGTCAATGCCTAATCAGCAAGGATCCTCTAAAGTGAAAAAAAGTTCAAACCTGCACAATGGTATCCAGGTTCTGTCTAGAGGTGGACACCGTGCTGGTGTGGGCTGATGGGCTCATGGTGACCACTGTGACGTGATGGTGGGGGTGCTGGGTTAGTGTTGGAGCTGGGACTATCACCGTGGGGTGGTGGGTGGGGGCAGGTGGAGAAGCCAACACCTAGAGGAACACAAAATATTTATAAAACAGACATCAAAGTGTGTTTTCCATTCCATAAATACATATGCCCACATCACAGCTGAGCTCCATACAATATTGGCCACTTCAGAGGCTGTTGGAGCAATCTTCCGCCTCTTCCAGTTCAGAAACAGTAGCACAGGTCACATTATGTTTTGAGCATGTTTGTTTCTAACCTGTGGACTGTGTGTCTGTCTGTCCACAGCGTGGATCTGGTGTAGCCGTAGCAGGGTCTGACTCTGGATGAGTGCATGCTCCTCTTCCACCTGCTGGGTGATCACCTTCAGACGCTCTGGGTGCAGCTGAGTGTCCAGAGAGCGCACCTACACAATGCACACAATTACGTCAACCAAAGATAGACTGCCAATTTTAAGAGCAACAGAAAATATATCCCAGCATTCTTGCCAAATAAATACTCTAATGGGAAACTTTATTTTAACACTGTAATATCAACACAGTGTTTCCACTGGAAACATAATGACTGTCTGAAAAAGAAAAAAAAGTGTCCAAGACACAAAACTGCCATGCATTCTTCTGATGTTTACCTTCCACTTAAACAACGTAATTAAAGTCTTGTTTGTCTTCTGCACCTGTCCCACCTCCTTTGTCTCAACCTGCTCTTCAGGTCGATCCAGGATGCGAGCTTATGAGGAACTGGCTCAAGTACCGGAAAATCTATCAGCCCCACAAGCTGAGGATTTTATAATTTGATATCATGAGCAGTAGTTGAGACTATTTTGTAGCCTGAAGGTGTAAACTAACTTATTTGTATAACCTGGGTAAATCAACAGTCCTATTTTTGTACCTTTTCTTTTGAATCAAACGTTCTCTCTTATTTGTAATGACAGAAAGAAAGTGAAATGTGTTTTAAATACACATAATAACACGGAAGGAAAAGGATATTTCTTTTCCAACTTCACTTCCAACCCCCTGCTTTAACCTCACCTGATCCTCCAGCTGCATGCGAGCCGAGCGCTCCTTATCCAGTTGCTGCCGCAGCTCTAACATCTCCCTCCTCAGCTCTTCAACCTTCTCCTCCTCCAACATGTCTGGAGACCCAATCCCTTCATCCTTCTCCTCTGCTCGCCTCCTTTTAGGCGATGAGCCACTTAACTCCTGTAATGACATGGAAACCACATTCGGTTAAATGTGAAACAACACGATTGGTGTAATTTTCTTCTCCATTTAAGATAACACACAAAAAAATTCAAGCTATCTACTGAGTTTGGCTACAACTGTAACTCCATGAAGCTAAACAGGAAGTTAAAATTGGTCTGTAATGACAAACGTGTAAGATGAAAAGCTTAACAACTGACTATAGGTAAGAATCACAGACCAACTCGGTCTGTGATTCTTACCTGTGGGCTTAATATGGATGTGGTTCACCATATTAAGCCCACAGGTTCCCCTCGGGATCCTGTCCCTCCACAATTCTTTAAAGAAATTTTTCCTAGTATACGACAGTATATCCTTGACATTATTAACAGCAGTTTGTCTTCTGGTGTGGTTCCTGCAAATTTCAAACATGCAGTAGTGCAGCCACTGCTTAAGAAACCTGGCCTTGATCACACAGTTTTAGCGAACTATAGGCCTATTTCCAAGCTGCCTTTAGTCTCCAAGGTTTTAGAGAAAATTGTTTTTAGTCAACTGAATGATTTCCTAGATGATAATGGCATCTTTGAGGTTTTTCAATCTGGTTTTAAAACCCTCCACAGCACAGAATCTGCATTATTAAGGGTTTTTAATGACATCCTTCTGGCATGCGATTCTGGTAACCACGTTGTTCTTGTCTTGCTTGATCTAACTGCTGCCTTTGTCACCGTAGACCACAATATTCTAATTTCTCGATTACATGATGTAGTGGGTATTGGTGGCACTGCACTTAATTTGTTTTGGTCTTATTTGCCAAATAGAACTTTTTCTGTCAGCCTTCTCGGTTACGAATCGTCTTCTGCTCCTCTGTCATGCGGCGTCCCACAGGGCTCAATTTTAGGGCCACTGCTCTTTTTACTATATTTATTGCCTCTGGGTTCTATCCTCAGAAGGCATGGGATCTCATTTCATTGTTATGCCGATGACTGCCAAATTTATTTGCCACTAAAGCATAAGGATGGCATCTCCATAAAACCTCTCTTGACATGTCTAGATGACATTAAAGCTTGGTTGGCTCTAAACTTTTTAAATTTTAATGAAAAGAAAACAGAAGTGTTGGTGTTTGGACCCAGTGGTCCCTGTGAGCCCTCCTCTGTTGTTTTAGGATCCCTGGAAGTCTATTTTAAACCTGTTGTTACTGACCTTGGTTTTAAGTTGGACAGTGATTTTAAATTGGACAATCAAATCAGAGCAGTGGTGAAGTCCAGTTTTTATCATTTAAGGCGACTGGCAAAGAGTAAAATATTTTCTTTCGAGGCAGCACCTTGAAACAGTGATCCATGCTTTTATTTCTTCCCGCCTGGACTTCTGTAACTCACTTTATGTCGGGGTCAGTCAGTCATTGCTCTCACGTCTGCAGCTGGTTCAAAATGCGGCTGCACGACTCCTAACAGGAACTCGAAAAAGAGAGCATATAACCCCCGTGCTAGCCTCTCTGCACTGGCTGCCTGTGTCTTTTAGAGTTAATTTTAAAATTCTTATGTTTGTTTTTAAATGCCTTCACAGTCTTGCCCCGCCTTACCTCTCTGAGCTTCTTCATCTCCACACACCCTGTCGGTCTCTAAGGTCAGCTGACCAGCTGCTCCTGGAGGTACCGAGATCCAGGAGGAAGCTCAGAGGGGACAGGGCCTTCTCTATTGTGGCTCCAAAATTTTGCCCATGCACATTAGAGAGGCCCCTTCACTGTCCACTTTTAAATCGCGTCTTAAAACCCACTTTTATTCCTTGGCTTTTAACCTCAGTGAGACTTAGTTTCTCTTTTAATTGAAGTAGTTATTTAATTAATGATTTCACTCTTCTTTTATTTGGTTTTTACTTATATCTAATGTAATTTTATTTTACAGTTCTAATGTACAGCACTTTGTCAGCTGTGATTGTTTTAAAGTGCTTTATAAATAAAGTTGATGATGATGGTGTAATCTGCTGCTCACAATAATTGAAGTGATTCTGCAACACTCAAAAAGCTGAATTTCTGTGCTGTCAGTGTGCATCTGTATTTATAAAATGAAATGTTTTGTTTTTATTTATTAGCTCTCAGGTTAGCTTCCTCTCACTGAGCGTTTTCAAGTAGGTTAACTTTTTCCACCCCGCTTTATTTGCCAATCTTCACTTCAGGAGTCATCAAATAGTGACTCGAGTAACTGAAATTGGTGGAGGGACTCAATTAAGACTGCCTCCCATCTCTATATCTAATACACTGTCTGCTTACACTACTGTCTAATACCTTTGAAGAAAATGACCAGTCTGTGTTGTGCAATCAATGAAGGTCAAAGTGATTGTCAATAGCTCTCCATTCAAAGCAACATTTAGCTCATTTCCCCTTTCATGCATTAAATTAACATCTCTAATCAGAATCAAAATGACCTGATTCTGCCTCACTATAGTTTAATGTTGCATCTCTACACAATCACGTTTGCAACCGACGTGACTGGATGTGCACGAGCAACTACAACCAACTGGTTGTGTGAGTTAAATCCACTGATCCATCAAACAAAGGGAGGAGATTTCCGACCACTGGGGTAATCTTTAAATTACAACATAATGTGACTGCACTTGCAGAGACACTCGTTTTTCCCTTAACTTAGCTGTTTCTGTTGGGTGAAAAATTTGGCTGTGTGTGGAGGGTACAATAAAATATTGAACCATCAAATATTGAGATTTAACATAGCTGTCAGCCTACTTCCGTTAACAAGTTAAAGCAAAGCTAGATCGTTCATTTACTGTATGTCAATATTGTAAAGATTCCCAGTGTGTGTGTGTGAGACCGCCAGTGCTACCCCTCAGCCTCGTAGTAATTACACCTATAGTATTAGGGCTGTGCGATATGACCAAAATCTCATATCCCGATATAAAACATCTATCGTCCGATAACGATATAAATCACAAATAATTTAATATTTTCTGTAAATTCTGTGAATCTCGGGTAGGTGAAGTGTTTCCAGCTGGGCGTCGTGTACCTGGAGTCGAGTGTTTTAACCGATGCATGAAAGTACACATTTTTAGACATAGGTTGTAACTGCCGCCGTTTTCTTTGTGAGTATTTATTACACGGCGTGCTCTGGGGAAAAGCCTGTTCTAACGTTTGAGTCTAAGGTTTATTTTTTAGCACCTGACGACTCTTTTTTCGCTTCTCATCTGTCAATACTCTGCATACTTTTTCCACGTAATTCCGTTTATTTTGAAAAGTTTCAACAGGATCTTGAACTTTATTGTGAAAGGTTTATGTGGAAAATAAACAAGCGGACATGCGATGGTTTTACCGTCGTTGTTGCTAACGACAACCCATAAAAACAGGCGATTGTCCGTCCATAGTGTGGTTATATTAAATACAAGAGAAAGAGAGAACTTTAAGAAATGAATATAGCCACTACAGTGACCATCAATACGATGAAAAAAATATTGCCGTAAACAGTTTATTTTGCGACACCACGAAACAAACGATAGCGTAAAATGAAACGATAGATGTTTTTATATCGTCATCCGATATATATCGTTATATCGAACAGCCCTATATAGTATCATTTTCAAAATACTACATTTCCTTGTTCTCAAGTTATGGCATTCACCAGACTTATGTGTCCATGCTGCCCGGCAGGAGGACAATTCCCCATCAGCCTTTTACGTCTGAGGGGTAAAAACGGTATCTGCTCTCGTGAACACACAATTTTGCCATTGTTGAATAAACAACTATTATTTTAATCAGGCCAATGTGGATTTATGGTCACACAGAACTCACACACTATCAGAGCTCCCCCTTAACAGAAAAACAATGCATCTTTTTGACTGAAGGTATACTGAAAAAATATGTCTTATATATTCTCTAAATTCTGTTGTACATGTCAGTGATCTGGATCTATTCTACATTCAACAGCATACTACATTCAAGTCTCCTCCTGGGGAGGAACCTGAGCTGAAGACAAAACCATAAAGATTGTTTTGGCCCTAAAACAAACCATTAGTACTCATGTAAGATAATATTCTGTATAACAGATCAGTATCTCATCTGTGTGACACTGACATTAACTCAACCAGATTTTATACTTAAGAACATTTTATGTAAAAAAAAAAAGAAAAAAAAAGGGAGACATGCTGTTACCTGGATGAAGCGCTTGAGTTGATTGTTCTGTGCCAGAAGCTGCGTCTTTTCCTGCTCCAAGGTGAAGATATAGTCTGCTGTCTGCTGCAGGATGGCCGCCTGCAAGTGGGGGGAAAAAAACCAAAAGCTGAACTCTAGAGCAGAGCCTGGACATGTGACATTAGTGCAAGCCCAAAAACAGGCACAAATTAACTTTATTCCCTTCTTTGCGCATTTGTGCTGAGTCACTTTGTATTCTTGCTGTGCCAACATTTGGTTCATTGAACAACACTGTGCACGCGCACGTGTGTGTGTGTGTGTGTGTCTCAATGTGTGCACGTTTGGAGCACCTTGCTGAGTTTCTCCCCGTCGGTGTGCGGCAGGAGTGTTTTCAGGGACTGGAATCCTGCGTTGATGCTCTGCATACGCCGGCGCTCGTTGCTATTAGCGATTTCCCTGCGAATTCGCCTCTCTTGGTCCTGAGCAGTCTCTGGACTGAGGGGGATGTTGGCCAGGCTGAAGGAGAGAGGTCAAACGAAGAAGATGATCATGACTGTGTCCTGAAGTCACCAAGAAAGCGTAAGTTCCCCTCTCAAACATAATTAAGGTTAGCATTAGATCTGAGCAAATCTGTATTCTGGGTTAAAATAAAGTCTGTAACTAGCTGCAATCTGAAACCTTTTACCTGGAACTTTACAGGACATTCATCACAGGGAAAACTCTTTGAGTTTCCCTGAGATGAACTCGTTGCCCCTTAAAGCACTTGTAGAGCATGAGTATGAATATCATGGTAACAAAACCTTCTGACATATTTACTCAGAGGGAAAAATAAGTGAACCATTCAAGTCAAAGACTGCCGCCACAAACCTGAAGAACCAGATCTGTGATGTTTTACTAGGCCTAAAGGTCAGACAGAACACACGGCTCACATAGTTGTAAACATGTCTGTCCTACAAAAGATGAAAGAGTTGGCAGGCATGTGCCAATCAAATTGTAAAGCTTGCAACTTAACAACATTTAGTGAACATTAACTGTGATATTAACATATAATCAGTAATCTTTCTCTATTACTTAGATTAATACATATTTAAAATATTGTATTAGATCCTGAGGGTCTAGTTCTAGAGTGAAATATGCAAATTATGCATTATTTACTTTCACTTTTATAAATTTAGACACGAGGAAGACATCTTTGGGAAGGTAAATATCCTAAAACGTTAATTTTTAGATAAAAACTGTCTTTTTACCTGCCATTTCTTTCCTTGGTGTTAAATATATAGTAGGAAAAACTATTCGCGGAAATTCTGTACCATATCTAGACCAGTGTTTAGGCACACAAAGGCTTTTCTTTGGCTACAAAAAGTGAACGATTGACTAAAGAATAACAGATTAACAACCAAAACTGTGAATATCAAAGCCAAAAAATAATTATCTAAACAAAAAGATCTGTTTCTACACATTCAGTTTCATATTAACGTTTGACACAAATTATAGGGGTGTTTACATCGACTCAGGAAGAAACAGCATTTCTCCCACAGACTTGAACGCGCCGGGGTTTGCAGCTCAGACATAAAACCAGCTGTTGTCTGCTGACGCTGCCGGGAGCTGCGGGCCTCCGGCACGGCCGCCGGGGGGCGCGTCTGCACGGTAGCAGCCGTGAAACGTGACTCCACTCCGCCACAAGCCGCAGGCCCCCCTGGCGTCATAGAGAACAATGCTTTCCCCGTTTAGCATGGAGCTAGAACTTAAGTTATCGATTCAACATTAACCGATAAACACTCATAACTGTCGCACCACACAACAAACGATGTATTTCTGCTAAACGACTCAGGAAATACGAGTTATGAGACGCGTATGTGTATTTCATACGGCTGGAAGGAGTGCGCAGTGAGAGCTAACTAGTTAGCCACGCTAAGCTAATTTTAGCACAAGACGCAACGACGACTACGCCGCGGATCAGTATTTAAACACGCATTTTTTATCCCCGAACACGGTTTTACACCACATACTTCATCATAGCTACACATAGATGAGACACACGAGCGATTTAATTAATATGAACAGTTTTTTGGGGCAACGGTGACGTTACAAACGTGATTTGTTGTGTAGCAGCAAAGCGGCGGGTTAACTACCACGTGCTCTGGACGGCAATGTATCGATTTCACCTCACTGATTTACATATTCCTGAGCCAGGCGGTTACAAACATGCTTTATAATAAGTTATTACAAACAATTCAGCCAGCATATTTAAAAGCAAGGGGGTGAAATGTTACATATATCCTCGTCTCTAACAACATCAACTGGCACAAGCACTGGCAGCTAATTTCCACAACCACGCTCCTGCTGCCAAGACATGGCAGCGAAGCTAACAGCATGCTACATGAAGGCAGACTGCAGCGCACACACATACACGCGCTACACGAAAGGTTATTTATTCACGCAGTCCGGTAACAACACCGATGGTTAGCATTTTTGCGCACCTGCAGAGACCTCCAATAACATCCTTCTCCGATTTCTTGAACTGTTGTAAGGACTGTATCTTCTCTGTCGGCATCATGAAATATTCCATGCTTTCAAAGCCACCTTCAGTCCGTGTTTGCTGTTTTCTTCTCCCTCCCCTGCGCTCCTTGTTAAAATAAATAGATGTTCGGTTGGTTTTTGTTTCTCCCTCGCAGAACTCCCACTGTACTCGTCAATAGCTTACATCTAAAAAGCCGCTTTCAATTCGGTTTGACTGAAGAAAAGCGTTAGAAAAATAACAATTCAAGCTGTGTTGCTTTCCCCAGCTGATGGGGCTACCTCCAGTGTGTGTGTGTGTGGCTTCTTGCCTCCGCCTACTACGAGTGTGTGTGTGTGTGCAGCTGATCTATGTGAGGCGGGAAACAGCTGGTTGGAATCAGAGCTCGTTTTCCGGAAAGCAGAACAAACAGACCAGCAAGAATCTGACTGCAGTGCTGCAAATCTACGAGCAGTGAGCAAAATACCGACTATATTATTTGAACTACGCCAAACTATAACCCGGGAATCAGCAGGGTTAAAGGTAAATTTAAACTGCAGCGGTTTGCGTTTTGTTTTTCCAAGTGCAGCGACTGACTGTCCAGTGTTGGTACTGCCAATAGCCGTATCACATAAAAATCAAATTCTGACATCTTGATTGTGATAAAAGTGTAAGTAATATTGTAAATAAATGGCATTACCAAGCTTATGGACAAACCGTCCTACAGTTCATTTCATTTTTGTCATAGTTAACAAAGGACCAACATGAAAATGTGTTGGACGAAATAAGTCAGTCAGCATCGTAAAATTTTATAAAAGAAAAGAAAAAAAACCCCAAAGCAACACAAGTTTAAAAAAACACTACTGGAGACAGAAATAAAACAAACAAGTAATACAGAGATAAACACTCCTACATATACACATGTGGTGTTGAGGTGTGCAGCATTAATAAGTAAATAAGCATGCATCTTCAGGTTGTTGTGTTTCAGCTTCTAAACACTGTACAAACTGTTTTTGGAGGATTTTTGGGGGTGAAATCACAATAAAGGTTTGTTGCTTTCATTTTAAAGGCGACAACTCTTTTTTTAAATGTACTCATATATGTGTATTACCGCTTAACTGTTTGAACTTTATTTAAAGATTACAATTTAAATGACCATAATGACCATTACAAGACTAAATCCAGAGAGAAATGCTCATGTGTAGCTCAGTTACAGACTTATTAAACAAACAGAGGTGCCGCACAAGAGTTTAACATAATTTTGTGTTTCATGATCATTTCACAAAGTGGAAAACATATGATTAGATGCTTTTACTTAAGTAATAACATTTACTACTTAAGTAGGCTTATTTGTGCAGTGGTATTGTGCAGTAATTGTGTAGTTTTTGTCTACAAGGGCATCCAAAAATCTGCCAAATAAAATATTCAGAATTACCTGCTGTAGAAACTGCTTATGAACAAGGGAACAGTTGAAAGTAGCTTTCAATGTAAAAATGTTCATTATGAAAAGTGTCCATCTAATCATATTATATTACATTCATTGCTGCTGTTCAGGATACTTATAACCTCTTCTTTCACCTGCACCCTTTAAGGATCACTTCATCTGTCCCCATAATGCAATTTGTCTGTGAAATAATAAGTAACCAAAGTTTTAAAATCAATATTATCTAATAAAAATGTTTGCAGCAGAGTAGGAAGCTTAGCAGCAGCAAAAACTCTTAATTTCTTCAGTCTCATTGCCACAAGTGTATAAAATCAAGCACCTTCTATACAGTCTGCCTTTACAAATATTTGTGAAACAATGGGTGGTTCTAGAGCACCCAGTGCGTTCAAGTTTACTACAGTAAGTGTTGTAACAAGCCAGCGTGTGAAATTTCTTCCTTCCTACATATTCCACAGTGAGCTGTATGTGGTATTAATGCAAAGTGGAAGTGTTGAGGAACCACAGCAACTCAGCCATGAAGTGGTAGACCACGTAACTTTAAAGAACAGAGTCACTGAATGTCGGGGTGCATAGTGCATTAAAATTACCAACACTGCTGACTTAATAATACCAAACTTTCAAACTACCTCTGGCATTAACTTCAGCACAAAAACTGTATGCCAGGAGCTTCGTGGCATGACTGAGCAGCTCATATGTGCATATATATATATATATATATATATATATTTCCCTTTGCATCGGTTTTTAAAAAATTATTTTAAATGGCTCCCAAATAAGAAGTACTTGCTCTTAACAGCTAAGAAATTTATTTTTTAATTTGTCATCTTAAATATGAATACAAAGGACACAAAGTGAAAAGTAAAAGGAAACATTACAGCTGATTTATTATAAAAGGAAGCTCCTCAGCATAAAAAACTCCGGTTTAGGACAGCAGGTGGCAGTATTAAACTGGAAAGTCACCCAACCAGAAAATCTGGTTCTTTGTTTTCTTTACATGAAAAGTGGAAAATAACCATTCATCCATTCTCTTCAGCTGGCGCCTATCACAGCTGTTATAGGGTAAGAGGCGGACTGGACGGGTTGCCAGTCTATCGCAGGGCTAACACATAGAGAAAGATAACCATCCACAGTCACACCTAAGGGAAATTTATTACCATCAATTAACCTAACGCCACTAATTATGTCTTTGGATTGTGGGAGGAAGCCAGAGTACCTGGAGAGAACCCACACAAACACGGGGAGAACATGCAAACGCCACACAGAAAGGCACCGGCCAGATGGTGGAGACTTCTTGCTGTGAGGTAACAGTGCTAACCACCACAACACCGTCAACATAATAAATTCCTAATAGCTTCATTGCTGCTGTAATGAAACCATAGTATGTCATCTAGAACAGCATGATATCAGCAGGCCTTTTCACAAGCCTTGAAGCTTAACCGGTCACATGTGCCTCTGGACAGTTTTTTTGTTTTTTTAAGTTATAATATTTAAACCAACACACATGCTTTATTGTTCTCAGGTTTTTATTTTCCCCATGTAGCACATGTTAAAGAGATAGTAAAACGACATTATACACTGATGAAATATTTGGTCTTAAAAAAAAAAGTGATGAGCTCTCCTTATTACCACAAATCTTTAAGTAACTAATATACAGAGAAAGTGTTTCAAAAATGATTCAATCTACTATATTCACCTTTAAATAACATATTTATATTTATGTACACATTTTTTTGAAATAATAAAAAAATGATAGTATTCTTCATATAAGAAATGCACCATAGTCTATATTGAGATATATTAGTGTATCTAATGAGTCATCATTTGTAGGAAAATGTATTCACTAAGGCCACTTAGTACAATTCTTCAAAAATATCTAACGGTAAACTGTATTGGACACCACACAACAGAGCATACGAAGGTGCACCTTCGTATGTCAGCACAGAAGTTTTCTAAATTTGGAAATTAAGCATGTTAAAGAAAAGAATGAACTTAAGCCATATGTTCACAACATCTTTAACCAGAAAGGAGCCGTTATACTGTTAAAGGCACTTACATTTAGGACCTTGCTAAAATAGGCCTTGTCTTTGGCAGATAGAAACTTTAAACGCTTGAAAATGGAAATCTGGATCAAGACTTAAATAGGGGTCTCCAGAGTTGACCTTTTAAAGCCTGAAAATATAAACCTAACTGGAGGGATGATTATCCTTTACTTGTAGCATGATTGGCAAATGCCCTCTGGAGAGAACAGAATAACAGAACATTTTATTTTGTAACTTTGACAAAGTGCAAGCATCACTGAGTTGACGGGATCCCTGCCATCTGTACTGATGGTCTGATCCTCTTGGCAGCATTTTCCTCCACGGTGAATGTGTAGTTATACTGGGGAAAAAATAATCAAAAAACAATATGGCAATATTCTCAATTTATATACCCAATAAAAGTATCAGATGAGAACTTACCTCATTTTCAATGTCTTGGAGAGACTTTATGGGAATATTCAAATCCGAGTTCTAAGACAAAAATAGTCAAAGATAATTGTATAAGAGAATTGGGATGACAAAGGAAAGTCAGCGGTATTTGGCATTGGAATCCATCCCTTGAATACTGAAAACTTGAAACATACCGTCTCATTTGCCTGGGTTTCAAATTTTGGGTGGAGGCTGAAAGGAACGCCATCTAGAGCTGCAGAGAATAAGAGTATGCCTAGGTGAGTGGGTCTCTGCGGTGAGAAGCGTAAATAAGAATCCCTTTGTGTGACGAGAGACCCATGGTACCTGTAATTCCATGGATGCTTCCATCAGCAGGTTTGTCTAACTCATCCTTTGTTTGAAGAGTGTGGCGTCTGTGACTAAGTCTGCTGGGTGGCAATTGGGGAGGAGGAGGGTTGCTGCAGAAATAAATAAGATAAACAAATAAGATGTCGACCACAAGAGTAAAATGCCTCCAAGAGAATACATTTTGCTGTAATAATGTCACATCACTAAAATTTGTAACTATGTAGACTTCTAATAAGAGACATATGTGACATTTTGATAATAACGTCTCCATTTTAAATATACATAGGCATTGTACCTAGGTCTGAGGGGTAGAGGAGGAGACGGCTGCTCTAAGGAAAGTTGGCGGATGTCCAGGCTGACACTGCGGGGCTTAGCTTGAGGCGTGGGTTTAGAAAAGTAACCTTTTCTGTACCACAGCACATAGCCGTGGATGTCTCTGAAGAAAAAGTGCATGTAATGACAAATTATATGCAACATAATATTCATAAAAGTTCATAAAAATACTTTGATAAAACAGGCTCAAGACAAAAGTCCATGTATCTGAATGTACCCCACAAATGTGTAATGCTGCAACATCATTTTGCTTTTGGCTGTCAGCTTGATATCCAACACAGCTGTTTCCACACTGCCCACTGGGACGATGCGTACGCACACACGTTTTTTCTTGGAAACTGTGGCCTCTGGACAAACAATCACACGGTAGGTCAGAAGTGAATGAATATGATGCATTCTGCTAAATAAGTATGAATGTGTGTGTGCTCACTTGGTTCAAGATGTTCGGCTATAAAGCAGTAACCATGAGGAAGCGAGTCCTTATCAGAAAGAATCCGGATGTCAGACACTACCATACCACCTGCTGAGTCCTGCATTTATGGAAAATTTAGAAAAATAAATGATGTATTGCGGCAATATAAAGGTAATACATGTATAAGTTTGCATTTTTTGTTCACCTTGCTAAAACAGAGGTAATATCCAGACTTCATCCCAAAGGTGCGTGTAAAATTTGCTGATGCTCCGTCTTCTGTGAGGCTGATCTGCAGAAAAACAGGGAGATACAGTGAGACAGCTGTGGCATCACAAACACATTTGATTTATTTCAAAATAAGCAAGTACCATGAAAATTTGAGTTAGCTTGAGTCAGTCAGTTTAAAAGTTGGGATTTTGGATTCAACAGAAAAGAATCATTGCACATTTGTTTAACTGTTCTCCTTCAGAGTCGCGTTTGGGATCAAAATACTGGCCATCAGCACAAATATGTTTGAACCTTAGACGGAATATAAAATATGGAAATTGGCACTGTGACATCACCTACTTGTTTGTGGACTCTTATTTTTATGGCTACTGCCATGTTGGCTTTTTTTTAAGCCAATAGCGGCCAAAGTTTGATAAAATGGTGGCGTGCACAGGGAAGTTATGAACAGGCTGTTTTAATATACAGTAGTCCCTCGCTATAACGCGGTTCACCTTTCGCGGCCTTAAACATCTATAATAACTGTAAAAAATAAAGTTGTTTACTTCGCGGATTTCACTTATCGCGGGTTATTTTTAGAACGCAACTCCCGCAATAAACGAGGGACCACTGTATATATATTAAGTTGCTTAAGCTTACTTTCTCAAAATCCCGCTTCCCAGGCTATTACTTACTATACAAGTTAATTTATCAAGGAAAAAAATACAAGTACTCTTCTACTCAAGGAGCATAAAGAGCCCTCTTGTTGTAGAGGTTGCTGGCTATCATTGGGTTAACATGGTCTGGTAAATGTACTGGGTCCTATATAGTGCTTTTCTACTCAAAGCGCTTTATACAACTTGCCTCATTCACCCATTCACACAGACACTTATTTCTATGCTTTTCCTATGTAAGTGCTTTCTATCTAACATTCATACTCTAAAGCAGACCTTCCCAAAGTGTGGGGCCCGCCCCCTAGGGGGGGCGCAGAGCCATTGCAGGGTGGGCGCGGCATGAAAAGGAAAAAACAAAACAAAAAAAACAACGCTTGGACACTGCTAGCACGGGGCGCCTCCACAAACGCAAATCAGGAGATGAAGCATAGCTGAATATGTTTCCAAACCAACTTCATTCCAAGCCAAAGACTAGAAAATATAGTGAAGCATATCTTCCCTTTGGCTTCACCTGCACAAGTGCCGAGGTAGGTCTCTCCTGCATAATTGGTTTTCCCTGCATCGGGAGCAGCGCTGGGCTCTTCAAATCACAGACAAACAATATCCCACATTCGTGATTTTTAGTTCACAAACACTTGTTGTAATAACTAACTACTCCTGACATTTTGGAGATGTTAGCTCTTTATACAGTAAAGTTACAGTGGGATACAAATAACATCAGGCTGATCCTGCCACGATTTGTTCCCCCTGTTCAAATCACGGACAAATAGCATCCAACAGTTGTTTATGTTTTTGAACCCATTTTGCAGAGGGATTGAAAAATGTATTGATAGCAATGTTGAATATTATTACACAGGAAAAAAACAACTACATGTAAAATAATCACACCGTGACGCCTCTGCCTTTGTAAATGGAGGGACAGTAACTGCGTGTGTATATGTAAGCGTGTAAAACCTGAAGATTATTTTGTCTCTATCTGCTATTTTGCAATTCATCTCATGTAAACAACGTGGCGCACAGCGTGACGTGAAAAAAGGTTGTTGCAGCGACCGTCTAGTTACCCAGAAGTTGAGTGTGCAACACCTTTGCACAGGTCACCTGGTGGAGGCAACCTGTTTCAGTACAATTGTGATCTGACTGGGACTAAATGCAATCAGACAGATTAGCGAAGGTTTGGAAGTAACTCCCATCTAATTTGTAACAATCAATGTGAGTCAAGTCTGGGCAACTCAGCGCAACTGCAATGTGTCTCTTTAGAACAGGGGACTCAACTCAACTGGCTTGTATTTTGGTTATATTCCTATAGAAAAACAAGGGCAGTGAGCATCTGCAGCAACCACATCACTATTTCAGGAGGAATTTCTGTTTGAAATCAAAAAGATTCTGGCTGGACTCTAAACGTAAGTAGTTCAAGTGAATTTCTGTGTATATCGACAGCAACAGATTTGTAATCCTAGCTGATTCACCACGAATAATTGTTGAATGCAATCAACGGATTGCATGTATTGCTGGGGCTTATCAATTTCACACCAACTGCTAGCAATTTCCAGCAACTACTTGCACCCAATAAGGGGACGCAAATTTTTCCCAAGAGACTGGAGGTCACCAATCAGTTGCTAACTAGTCTCTAGGTGATTGTGACCCTAGAACAAGGACAAGAGATTTTATTGTAAGTCTCCTGCAAACTTTGTGGTTGGAGTTAAGTAAAATGAAATATCTATAATCTATCTCTGTTCTTACAAGGGTGAAATCTTTGGGGCAAGTGCCAGAGTTGGAGGCCCAGGCCACAGCGGTCACTGGCCGGACATTCCCACGTTCCATCAAAGACATCTGAGGAAGACACAAACAAAAATTTTAATAAATATGGAAGGTAAACAAGGTACAAAATGGTTTAATGGTTGGTTTTAACATAAATTATGTATCCAACATTTTATTTATGTATATAAATAAAATGTTGACAGTCTTCTTATTGCCCAAGGATGTTTTTGGATTGTCATTCTAATACAAACTTTCTCAAAGCCTATCTGTTTTTTTCAATTTCAATGCGTGTACAATAACATGTTCCCTCGGAGACTGAGGCATTGTCACACCCAAATCGTTTAGTTCATGTGACTCATAAATGGGAACTCAATTAGGTCAAAATTACCTTTAGATGAACTCTTACACTGAATAGTGTCATTCTCTGCCCTAATATATATGGACGACAGCCTGAATAGGGAACGATCCTATTCAGGCTGTCGTCCATATATATTAGGGCAGAGAATACACTATTCAGTGTAAGAGTTCATCTTAAAGAGCAGCAAAAGTATTTAATCCACTTGCATCACTTTTAATATAGATTTTAATGTCTTTGTTTTTTTTAAGCATTTACTCAACTTTTGGCTACATGACACCCATAAACATAAATACATTTCTATTGGTAAAGACTTTTTACTGCGTGGTAAATTGTTCAAACAAGCACATTTGACTAAACAAAACCGACTAGCACATTGGAACAACAACAAAGTCACAATGTAACAGAAAGACAAACAAGCATATAAAGCTCAGATTTTAAATGAAGATGAAAAAAAAAATCTCAGCAATTCATGATTTCACAATTGAATTTTTTTGCAATAACTTCTATTTACTTGACCAAACTTCCTGACATAGTGCTTGCTATTGTTATAACCTGAGCTCTATTTTGGTAAGCGGTTGAGGAAATCGATACCAGCCAGATGCAGGTATCTTAAAACAGCTGCTAAACTTCCCTATCCACATTTTTAAACACACGTCATCACACGTCTGCCTTTCGTGACATGTGTTTATTGTTACATTTATTAATAACAACACCTGAAATTATTAAATTAAAGACAAGTACCGTGTAACATCCCTGTCAAGACTAGCTTATGTGGCATTAGCGATTGTTCCGATGACAAAACTTCACCGCTTCTTTGTTAAATAAGCTAAATATTTACCGCTTCGTGAGCTCATTCGTGTAATTATAAAAATACACACTTACTCTGTATATGTATTTGCTTTTGGCTCTCCGAGGTGGTGTTCTTTTCCGAGGTGAAAGAAAAACTTTTTAGTATCAGCGGAAATTTTCCTGGACGTCCTCGTAGGAGCAGGAAGTACTTTGACTCCGTCCCGACTCCAACTCCCATCATCCTCCGAGGCATGACGTCAGCTTTATAAAACAAACTCCCTTCTGAACGCTAGATGGCAGCAGTTGCGTGAGAATACGGCTCAAATTTTCACAGCTTCCATTGAACTTGCTGCTTTAAAAAGTGTTAGAATTAACGATAGAAGAAACACTTTGCCTCATTTAATCTCTCTGCATAACAGAACATAGATGTTTATTTTTTGTGCTACAATCCACTATCTCTGCACAAGCAAGAATTAATAAATCAATGAATGAAGGAAAGCACTGCATGTTCTGGGTGACATTTTCTTTAACATACAGTCTACAGAATACTTCCTAAAGTTGCACTATTTTATCCTGTCTTATTTGTTTTAAATGAAATTATTCAACAATTTAAAGAAAGGAAAACAAATGTTTGCCCTTTTTGCATGCTTTTAGTAGCGAGTGAGCAGCTAAAACTGTGAATAATTATATAATGAAACTACCAGACAGTCCTCGTAATCCTAATGTGTGTGTTTGTGTGTCGGTTTGTGTATGTGTATGAAAACCAGAAAAAAGACCCTTGATTGCAAGCATCAACCAGAGGGGCTTAGGTCCCTGTTGGCATGGCAACATGCAGAATGGATGGCAGTATGCTTGTGTGCTTGTGTGCGTGCATGCAAGAGCGGGGGTGGGTCGAGCAGGTGGACTGTGGACGAGGAAGGAAGTCAGTGCTTATCCAGTGCACTTAGCTTTATTGGTTGATTGGCCAGTTAATTAGTAGGTAATTAATGAGAAGGAGCCAGCTGTAATCTGCTGAGAGTAAAACAAGGGGCAGATGAGGTAAACTGCATCTGTGTGTGTGTGTCCCATGGACACATTTGCATATATATATATATATATATATATATATATATATGTATATATATATATATATATATATTATTGCGGTTTCAATAATGCATAATACATCTCCGTTTTGAGATGTTGTGAGAATACAACAATAATTTAGTGTTAGCGCCACCTTTGTTACAGTAAAACTATGATCCCACAATAAAAACCCTACAAAACCAGCTGATACTAACCATGGGGGCATCATCATCTTAAGCACCACCAGCCAACATGGTCTCCACAGCGAAATGACGACTTCTTCGCGGTTTCAAATCAAAGAGCAGCACTCCCGGGAGCCCGCCAACATACTTACTGATGCAGAAGGCAGCCACAGAGAACAAGCGCAAATCCGGAAGATAGTCAGTGTCGAGTTCAAATTAAAACTTGGAAGACTTGAAGTTTTGCAGGGCTAACTTCTTGTACACCCCCCTTCTGTGTGGGTTTACTGCATTTACACTTTTTAAATTTATTTTAATTATAGTTTAATGTAAATGAGTTTAATACTACTACTACTACTACTACTACTACTAATAATAATAATGTATACTTAATTGATCCATCCATCCATCCATCTTCATCCTCCAGCTTATCCGGGGGAACACCAAGGCGTTCCCAGGCCAGCCGAGAGATATAATCTCTCCAGCGTGTCCTGGGTCTGCCCCGGGGCCTCCTCCCGGTGGGACATGCCCGGAACACCTCACCCAGGAGGCGCCCAGGGGGCATCCTTGTCAGATGCCCGAACCACCTCAGCTGGCTCCTTTCGATGTGGAGGAGCAGCGGCTCTACTCTGAGCCCCTCCCGGATGGCCGAACTTCTCACCCTATCTCTAAGGGAGAGGCCAGCCACCCTTCGGAGGAAGCTCATTTCTGCCGCTTGTATCCGCGATCTCGTTCTTTCGGTCACTACCCACAGCTCGTGGCCATAGGTGAGGGTAGGGACATAGATCGACCGGTAAATTGAGAGCTTCGCTTTTACACTCAGCTCCCTCTTCACCACGACGGACCGGTGCAGCGTCCGCATCACTGCAGCCGCAGCACCAATCCGTCTGTTGATCTCCGGTTCCCTTCTCCCATCACTCGCGAACAAGACCCCGAAATACTTGAACTCCTCCACTTGGGGCAGGAACTCATCCCCGACCCAGAGTGGGCACTCCACCCTTTTCCGGCTGAGAACCATGGCCTCAGATTTGGAGGTGCTGATCCTCATTCTCGCTGCTTCACACTCGGCTGCGAACCGTTCCAGTGCGAGCTGGAGGCCTTCACTTGATGAAGCCAACAGAACCACATCATCCGCGAAAAGCAGAAATGAGATTCTGAGGCCACCGAAGTGAAAGCCCTCCGCCACTTGGCTGCGCCTAGAAATCCTGTCCATAAAAATTATGAACAGAATCGGTGACAAAGGGCAGCCCTGGCGGAGCCCATCACCCACCTGGACCGAGTCCGACTTGTTACCGGCAATGCGAACCAAGCTCTTGCAACGGTTGTATAGGGATCGAATGGCCCGTAGCAATGGGCCAGACACCCCATACTCCTGCAGCACCTCCCACCGAACTCCTCTCACACCCGAGTTTTTGCTTCAGCCACTGCCCGAGCCGCATTCCGCTTGGCCTGTCGATACCTGTCGGCTGCCTCCGGAGTCCCACAGGCTAACCAAGCCCGATAGGACTCCTTCTTCAGCCTGGTGGCTCCCTTCACCTCTGGTGTCCACCATTTGGTTCGGGGATTACCACCACGGCAGGCACCGACCACCTTGCGGCCGCAGCTCAATGCAGCAGCTTCGGCAATGGAGACGTTGAACATGGTCCATTCGGACTCAGTGTCCCCAGTCTCCCTCGGAATGCTGTTGAAGCTCTGCCGGAGGTGTGCGTTGAAGATCTCGCGGACTGGGGCCTCTGCTAGACGTTCCCAGCACACCCTCACTACGCGTTTAGGTGCACCGGGTCTGTCCAGCGTCCTCCCCCGCCACCTGATCCAACTCACCACCAGGTGGTGATCAGTTGACAGCTCAGCCCCTCTCTTTACCCGAGTGTCCAGAACACATGGTCGCAGGTCTGGTGATACGATTACAAAATCGATCATCGACCTGCGGCCTAGAGCGTCCTGGTGCCACGTGCACTTATGGACACTCTTATGTTCGAACAAGGTGTTCGTTATGGCCAAACTGTGATTTGCACAGAAGTCCAAAAACAAAACACCGCTCGGGTTCAGATCAGGGAGGCCGTTCCTCCCAATCACGCCCCTCCAGGTCTCGCTGTCGTTACCCACGTGAGCACTGAAGTCTCCCAGCAGGACAACAGAGTCTCCAGGTGGAGCACCTTCCAGCACCCCACCCAGGGACTCTAAGAAGGCTGGGTACTCTGAACTGCCACTCGGTGCATAAGCGCAGATGACAGTCAGGACCCGTTCCCCGACCCTAAGGCGCAGGGAACAAACCCTCTCATCCACCGGGAAAAACCCCAACGTACCGGCAGCAAGCCGAGGGGATATTAGAATACCCACCCCAGCCCGCTGCCTCTCACCAGGGGCAACTCCAGACTGAGACATAGTCCAGCCCCTCTCCAGGAGACTGGTTCCAGAGCCCAAGCCAGAGGTGAGCCCGACTATATCTACTTAATTGATCCCCGTGGGGAAATTACTCTCTCTGCATTTGACCCATTCACTCAGTAAAGCAATGGGCAGCCACTAAGCAGGCGCACCGGGGAGCAGTGTGTAGGGATGGTACCTTGCTCAGGGGTACCTCGTGGTAGCCGTTCAGTGGATTTGAACCTTCCAATCGTGGGGCCACCACTCTACCTACTTAGCTATTCCTGCCCCCTTTTGCCTAGTGCTTCGCCTGAGCCTTCACAAAGAACACTGCAGCATTTTCCAACAGCGAACAACTACGAATGAAAAATGTCTCTATGCGATCAATGAGTGCTATGGATGGTAACTTAAGAAAGCGGCGACCTGCCCCGGGGTACAGACTCCAAACATCTGCATACGCTGTTTATGGTGAAATTATGATTCTAATGCTTCCATTTAAGCCGATAAACAGAAGTAATAAAAGCCAGCAGTCCATGCCAAGACGGCCAAATTCACTGTGATTAAAAACAGTTATTTTTATTCGCGTTACAAGCGGAAATCGTCTTTTCCCCTGTTGTCTAACTTGACAGTGGGCAGTGCTGCTCCACGGCGTTTCCCTTGGAAGGGTGGTGGTACGCGCAAACAGGAATTACCAACAACAAATGATACAAACGTGGCTGTGGGGATCTTGGATCGAACCAGATGGATGAAGTTAATCGGGAATGAGCATGCTTACTGACCCTGTCGGTTTGCGCTTTTAATGAACGAGTAGGCATTTGGGGATAAAAGGAGAGCAGGCGAAGACGACGGCATGAGAAAGGCTCTCAGGTTACGAGATAGCCAGCTTTAACGTAATACACACAACTGTTTCACACAGTGGGAAAGTCATTTGGCGTATCTGTTTCGTTTTCTGTAGTATTTCATTGGCGTTTGAAAAAGAGACTGAGTATTCCAAAGCAGCAACGAGTTGGCGAGTTTGGCAATTGTTGTCATTTTGTTGCCAAGACCGCTCTCCATGTAAACAGCCTGCTTTCTTTCTCTTTGAGATTTTCACCCTCCAGACCCTGCTCATTAAAATAACAGAAAAAATATTTAGTGAGCTGTGCCCTCTCTTGCCAAAGAAAAAGATCATTAGTTAAGCTCATTAGTTAAGAGCTTTTGCCCCCCCCGCTATTATTTTGTCATAGTGAGTATCCTTGCTGCTGAGGCTACACAGCTCTTACCTTTCCGTTTTTGTGGGAAACCTTTCAGTTTGCTGTAAGTGCGGAAAGTTGGAGAAAGAACTTCATTTATAGCTATCCTCCTCCCATCTTTCCCTCCACATGGGTATAAGTGCCACATTGGAGGTATGGAGAACAGAGCCCACCAGATATCGTGTCATATTGGTTTAACTGGAGAGGAAGTGGATGAGCCACACGATAATAGGAAACGCCATAACAAGTGCCAACCGCTGCAGGACATCGGCGACATCCTCCAGCAGATCATGGCCATCACAGATGGGAGTCTGGATGAGGCCCAGGCCAGGTAATAACATAGGTACAACGTGAGAATTAGATTTGAGACACTGGATTGGAGGGATTCGGTATCCCTCCGAGTTGCATGGTGGTTCCACTTCGCACTCATCACACACTGAAACTACCAACCCCCAATACTGCTGAATCCTTTTGCACCTCAGAATATCTCCATCTTTATCCCATAGCCCAGACCAACAGGAGCCATCATCTCACTATAAATACAAAGCTGAGTTTGCAAGTCACCTGTGATTCATTGACCAACGTGGCAGTAATGCTAAATAATGACTAAATAAACCAGAGAAAAAATGAGAAAGGATTTGAACTGAGTAAGGAGTTCTTGATCTGAATATTTTTATTTGTTATATGACTGTATTCACCGTGTATCTGCTGTAATTTACTTATAAGATTGAGGGGACCCCTTCAACACACAGTGCCATTCATAAATCTTTAGAATACTGGACTTTGGCAGCAATCCATTAGCTCTTCCACCGTCTGAAACAAGCCATTTTAGCTCCTCTCCCTTTATTAGCTTCCAAAGACTTAGCATTTTCTAGCAAAAAAAAATAAAAACCAGAAGTACTCTGGTTTTGTCTTCTGGGTGTTTGTTTTACTGTGAATTTGCTGAAAAATGATCAGCATTGTTACTGCTTCTGTCACATGGCTGCAATTAGTCATAGCAAAAACTTTGCATCAGGCAGGTGACCGTGCAAAGTATGTCTGTGTTCTCACCTCTGATGGTTTATCAATAGAAGACTCCAGGGTCAAAGTTCATTTGTGGAAAATTGCTTTATCTGTTCGATAAGAGCATTTTTTATGGGTGTAAATGACTGATAATAACAAAGAATTGTTTTTTAATGCTGACTCTTTTGTCTTTCTGCCACATTCTATGATTTTCCATGAAAGGAAACATGCTTTAAATTGCCACAGAATGAAGTCTGCCGTCTTCAGCGAACTGTGTGAGACCAAAGAAAAGACAGGTAAGATGCATATGTAGCTTTCTTTCTATATTTATCAACCAGCAAAGACACATTGCATGCTAATACAAGACTTCTACTCTCATCCAATTCATTATAGGCTTAAAGTTGACTTTTTATTACATTTGAATGACTCTTGGTCAGTCAGTGTGTAAGGATAAGGGATTTAAACAAGACTGCAAATAAACTGCATCTCTTTTGAAGATTTAATTTGCTATTCATATCTTAGGTAGTGACTCACATGACATGACAGATGACACATCTGTGGCAGAGAGCGAGAGAGAGATTGGAGACACATAAGCAGGATGTACACTAGTTTATCTACATTTTCTCCCGTCCTCATGAAACTTGTCATTAATGCATCTCTCTTTCTCCCTCTCCTGCTCTTGTGCTCAGTGTGTCACACTCTATCCCCAACAGTTTGCCATGGTATTTTTCCAAAACTCATTCTCTGCTGGCTTTCTTGATGATTTTTGATGATGCTCTCCTCCAAATGCTCAGATGGTGAAAAGGCTAGAAGCACTACTGCAGGAGGAGCGTCATAACAACAGATGCTTTTGACTGAGAAATACATGGGAGCAACAGGATTGTCTAACTGGGGTGACTGACATTAGGAATCTGTGCCAGCGGTTGAGATGACGCAATGTTTAAATAGGTAATTGTTTATATGGAAGAAGAAAGATTGACTCAGTGACTTTAGACTCACAATAATACTCCTGCTTTTCTTATCCTGCATTTATTCCAATCTCATTTTGAATTTGCAGTAAGTGAACAAATCTATATTTAACTAGGCAGGAAAGATTCGTAATTTAATATCAGTCGACAACTTTTCCCTTGTTTAAAAAAAACCACCCCAAAAAAGTACAAACTGCACCGTACTCCTTGGTATTACCACAGTTAGCTTGGAAACAGGAAGCTTAAGGGTGGCAGCAAGAAGGATTCAGAGTTTCCAAGGTAAGTAGTTGTCTCACCTGCTTATTTTCAAACTAAGAGCCCAGATTCACAAAATTGGACATGAGGGGAAAATGAGGGCTGGAAAAGATGACATAAAGAAAGGCTAGTGTGTGTGTGTGTGTGTGTGTGTGCATATGTGTAACAAAAATAGTTTGGAAGAATTTGGAAACCAGCACAGAAGTGATCATATGCTTTCCAATAAGCTCATCTTAAGATAAGGAAATACTTTATTTATGTCGACATAGCAAGGTAATTAATTAAGAAATGTCTTTTATTTTCTCAAAAACACAGGATACTTCTTTTTACTATAGTTTTCCTGAGAGGTCCTAAGCTCACAACCTTCTGTATGACCAAGTCAGTGTAAACTGCACTAAGTTGTTTGAGATTTTGGAAAATACTGGCTTTTTGTTAAATAAAGATATTGACACCACTCTTATGCCTCACCAGTAAATTTTAGTGATACACCTGTCAATGTGGTAAAACAATAGTAACAATAATGACGTTTAAGTGTTGCGATGAATAACTATCCTTTTGGACTTTGTTAATCAAATGAACCAGCACGAATTCTTCTGTTAATCTTCTGTTATTTATCTGTTATTTTATGCTCTTTTTTACAGAGGTAGCTTAAATGAATGTGAGCAACACAAACTGAAAGTGAAACTTATAAAATATGAGAGGAAAATAGCGGGGCTGAGTTCAGAACTAGCAGCAGGATTATTGGAACAAAAAAGATCTTTTGGGGGCCGTCAAAAAAATGTGCACTTTGAAATGTGCTGTTAAATATTCATACTCCAGCTAGCTGTAGGATGCTTGCCTGTGTGCAGCTGTGGCTGTTAATAATAACCAACCAATTATATTGTATGAATTCTTAATCTTGTTTCTTTGGATCATATTAGTAATATGTGCCAGAATCCACAACTACAAACAGCAAATTATGTAAAGTATCATCAGGGAGCATCACAGAGGACGATAAATGAGCAGTGCGAAACAGAGAAAAACTGGGCGTGGGGATACTCTGATCTTCACTGTTTGTGATCTACTGGCTTTGGAGAAGCTCACACACACACATACATAGATACACTTCGGGTGGGCTACATTAGAAAAGTGTTAAATATTGCGTTTCTGGATTATATCTGATGTAGTTGTCAGTGTGGCACATCGGTCTGCTAATTGCTGTCTACTTATACTTTAATTATGCAATACTGAACATCTTAAAAATACTGGTGTATGAGACCAGTGTAGTACTAGTGCTCTACAGTAATACGGTTCACTGGTGTGCCTTATAAAGTGATCACAGCGTTGGTGTACTGCGGTGCGTTTGTCTAATTCCTGCAGAGGTTAAGCTGGATGTGAAGATGTGAAGGCTGTCATAGCACTTGTTAGACACTATGAATGGGAGATGCTACCTGAAACTGCCTGTAATTGCCGTCTGATTTGCATAACTGTGCGCATTAACAACCTCTCAAATGAGCTTTAATTTTTTTCACTGAGTGTTTTGATGCTCCTTAAGAGTTGGTGTTAATTAACTAACAGCATGTGGGTGAAGATGAGTGTGTGTGTGTTTGTGTCTCTTGCATTTTCTTTGCCTTGGACTTGATAAGATGGCATTGCTACCATAGCAACAGACACTAAGGTCTTTACCTTACAATATTAAGTGCCTTGAGGCAACTATTGTTGTGATTTGGCACTATATAAATCAAACTGAATTGAAACTATGCTTGCTCATAGGCGACTGATTGTTGGGGTCATCAGTTTAAAACTGTAGGGTCTTTGTCGTACAGTGTAAAGACTGCTGAGAACTGGTGTTGCATTGATGAAATTGAATTGAACCATGAAAGTGTTCTGTTGATGCAGCGTTGCTGGTTTGTGCTGGTTAATTTTTTTCTGCAACATTTGAATGCATTGCTTCACTATCATTACCACCTTAAAGCCATGCGGCTTAGAGGAGACTGACTAATCTTAATATTCTGATTTGACTAATCTTAAAAAGTTTGAATGTCTTTGGGGTTGATTGTACTGTTCATGCTGTTTTCTAAATCTACACAGCGGAGGCTGAAATTCTGATGGCAGTATTACACAACCAGGATAGGGAGTGATTCTCCCATTTTTTGTCAGCTCCTTTTGACTTGTTGTATCTACTTTCCCCCTTCTGTTTGCCACTGATTAAAAGATGCTCCACATTTTGAACATATTAAGATCTTATCAGTTCAAGTAGTTTTTAAATTCAGTACAAACTATTCAAAAATGTGTCAGAAAATGAAAAAATGAAGTATATTTGAAGAGTGTAGATGCTTGACATGCTGGATGTCTTGAACTTGATTGATTTATTTCGAATCTATTGTGGCCATAACAGTTTATATTCTCCTCTATAGCACTGAGTATCCAAGGTGTTCAACAAGAAGACCCTCCAGATGCTCAGATAATGCGACTGGATAATATGCTGTTAGCAGAGGGGGTTGCTGGTCCAGAGAAGGGTGGAGCCTCTGCAGCAGTGGTGGCCGCAGCAGCCGGAGGAACGCCTGATGATGGGAGCTTAGAACATGCGGACTACAAAGAGAAACTCTCTCAAATTCGAGAGATTTACCATGTGGAACTGGACAAATATGAGCAGGTGTGTTGTTAAGAGACTTCAGAGTGAACAGGCAAGGGTGTCGACTACACCATTTAAGTGTGTTAGAATTCTTGTCTTTGGCCTTCTTGGTCACATTCACGCCTGAACTCTTTGCCTTCATCACAATCAGGCTTGCAATTAATTCACCAGCCATGTGATCAACTTGCTGAGGGAGCAGTCCCGCACGCGGCCCATCTCATCCAAAGAGATTGAGCGAATGGTTTCAATCATCCACCGTAAGTTCAGGGCTATCCAGACGCAGTTAAAGCAGAGCACGTGTGAAGCTGTCATGATCCTACGTTCCAGGTTCCTGGATGCAAGGTTGGTTTTCATATTTATTTCCTTGCCTCATCTTTAAGTTTAGTCTTCAGGTGTCTGCCAGCATTTTTTTTTATTAAATAGTGTTTTATATATGTATTGCCATCAGACGGAAACGCAGGAACTTCAGCAAACAGGCAACAGAGATTTTGAATGAATATTTTTATTCCCATCTGGCCAACCCTTACCCTAATGAGGAAGTCAAGGAGGAGCTGGCCAAGAACTGCGGCATCACTGCTGCTCAGGTTAAGAAAGATCAGAGATAGCACTTGGTTTAATCTAAAGAAGCCAGCTGAATTTTCTGACTTGCTCCCTTTTCTTATCTTAATCCTCTCAGATAGCCAACTGGTTTGGAAACAAGAGGATTCGGTATAAGAAGAATATTGCAAAGTTCCAGGAGGAAGCTAACCTTTATGCTATGAAGACAGCGACAAGTGTGTCTTCGCTTTCCAGCCAAGCCAACTCTCCAGCTACGCCAAACTCAGGTATACACCCTCAAGGTTACCTTTCTCTAAATGAAAATGTGGAAACCCTCAGTAGATGTCCAGATGAAAAAAATGCAAATATTTATCACACTTTCAAAGAAGAGCCACCAGGTGTTTGTTTTTTTTAGATTATGGAAATGTGTGTGTGCAAATCTTTTCTTCATGCATGTGTGGAAAACGTTTTCTTCAAGTGTCCCCCTATGTGCCAACAGGAGGATACCCAGCAATATGTACCCCACCTGATGGGAGGCTTTGAGGAGTCACTGGAGGTGCTGTTCTTCATCCTCTCTGTCTCCATGTGAGTAGTTAGTCTAACACATTGCTGTTCTAGCCTCATCTGCTAGATGTAGAGTATGAAACAAGGTCAAAGAACAACCACTTGCTTTCTGCAGAGACCTCTATTTGTGTGTCCCAGGTGCTATAGCCACATTTTACCCATATTGCACTGCACTGGCGAGTTTGAACCCCTTTTAGGGGGTGCTCAAGAAGCCCCAGATTTCACTTTAACATGCCTGAAAATAACTGCAGTAGCCTAAAATTAGCAATAATCATGTATTTTAATTTTGTTTGTCATTTTATTTTAATGTTATATTCTAGAGCCTATTGGAGACGGTACAGGTTAGAACAAAAACAGGTTTAAATGTCTTGTGATCGTAACATAATGATTTTATCTGCCACACACACACATAAGCACTGGATTCTTCAATAGTGAAGCTTGTCATGAATAAATAAGACTTGTGCTGCTCACACAGACACTGGAAAAATCAGGGTGGCAATCAGACCCTGATTTTTCCAATGTAAATAATGCCACGTAATTGAATGTCATTTGCTGTTGACAATGCAATCAGCCATCCAACTAATTAGGCTGCTTTTGAAAGAAACATTATAACAGATATCCAGTTAATTTGACTTCTCCAGAGTTATGGAGGGCTGAATACTTTGGCCAGAAGCATTATTCATTTCCTTAACAAGTATTTTGTGACATAAAAGTCAAGTTACTAAAAGTAATTTATTAACTATTTATTAACTAATTTAGTAGCTATTCTTCTTTTATTAATGTATAAACTGGGAGCTGATTCCCCCCCCCCAAAGGTTTGATGTTAAAATCGTTCCTGCTGTGTCAGCTCCTGAATATTAACATTAGATTACAGACCAAGACTAAAAAGTCATCATCATCATAAAAATCGTAGCTCAAACTGAAACATCATTTTGTTACAAATGAATTCCGTATTTACTTTGTATAAAAATGGCTGTAATTTCCAAACAGTCAATGCAGTATATTTGTGAAACCTTGCAAAAAACAGCTGAAGTCTGCACTTCTCTGGCATTTTGTGTGTCATCGACCAAAAACGTACTTATAAATTTCACTAAAAGTGAAGCGTCAGCTGTAAACTAATAGTGGTTAAAGTCATGGCTATGGCTTTTTGTTGTATCAGAATTTATTTGTTTTATTTATTTATTTGAAAATTTATTGATTTTCATTTATTGACCGAACATTTAAACACACATAAGCAGGATTTTTAGATCATCTGTTTGAATGAGTGATAAGCTTATGTCATTTATGTCGCAGAGTGGCGTCTGCTGTCTGTCCCTTTGTTATTTACAAGAATCTTTACTCCTTCTACAGTATCGATTAGAATTTCATCATAGGTATTTTAGCTTAATGGGGAGCGATCAGTGATGTGTGTGATGGACTGTGAACCTGATGAGCTACTACGTCTGTAGTGAAAGTGAATGCAACAAAATAATAATACCCTGAGATTCACAGAAATATTTAGGAAAGTCCAGACTGACTGAATGTTCTTTTCATCAGGTTGAAGGAGGCTGAAGACACAGTCGCACATATCTCCCCTCACCCAGACCTCTAGGCGACGTGTGCTCTGTCACAACTGACAGTATACTATCCCTTCCCCACTAGGCCAGCGTCAAGTGGCGTCACAAACGAACACGGACAGATCTTCCCCAAAACTTTTCTTTTATTTGGATTTGTGGTGCATTTGTACACCTCTTTCTGGGATTCCTTTTTAACCTCTCACATTTTATTTGTGCTGACACTACTATCTTTTTAATGATAAAATGAAAATAACTTAAAAAAAAAAGGACTAGAGCCTGCATGTGGTGTTAAAACAGATGTGGACCTTTCATCTTAACGCTGTATTAATAAAGCAAAAGATGCATGTTGTTCTTTTTAGGTTTTGAAGCTATGATTGTATCTTTCTTTCTTTCTTTCTTTTTGTAAAAGCACATCACAAGACAAACATCACTTAACAAATAAAGCCGTTGTCATTCAACAAGTTTCTGTAGAGTTGCTTTGGACACAAACTTGGTATAATATGATTTAAATAAATTCAAATTCTCTCATCTTTAAACAGGTAATTATTTTTGCCTTAACTGTTATGAGGAAAGGGGATTGTGGTCTCATTCTAGAACATTCAGGGCTGCTTATGTACGCAATCCACTCTCCACACCACTAGAGGGCATTCACATGTCACTGCATCTAAATTGGCTTCTGGGGACTTTGTAACCAGGTCATGTATACTCACAAAATTTTATTGTCTCTTGGCGTCTCTTTTCTTTATTTATTCAGACTTAAAAAAAATTAAAAATTAAAAAAAAAGCCACTGTGGTGAATGTCAGCAAATCAAAGCCGAGTTTTATTCTTGGACATTCTTTGTATATAGATTTAAGACTAGTTTTGGTAATATGTTTTAAAATCATGAAATATATCCAGTGTTGGGAAGGTTACTTTTAAAATGTATTCCATTACAGAATACCGAATACATGCCCCAAAATGTATTCTGTAACGTATTCCGTTACGTTACTCAATGAGGGTAACGTATTCTGAATACTATGGAATACTTAATATATTATCATGCTGTTTACAACTACGTGAATGTACTATTGCTGTGATTTATTACTGTTACTGAAGGTCCGCGGCTCCGAACCGTAGTAAAGGGACATCTGGCTAATACGGTGGGTTCCGTGTCGGGCTCGTAGCTGAAAACTAGCTTTACTTTGTTGTCTGGGTCAACTTTGCGAGCGAGAGACAGAGAGAGGCGTTGAAAGACTGCTCCAACGGAACTTATTTTTTCCGGAGGAAAACACGAACACAGTGTACAGTTGAGTCTTAATAGCTTACTTACAAATGGGCTCGTCAGGCACTCTTCTTGGCTGCGGTGGTTATTATTATATTTACATGCTTCCAGCTCCCGTTTTTGCTCCGTGACAGCTCGGACTTTTCCTTTCTCTCCCTCCCTCGCTCACAGACACATAACGTGTATGGTAGTCCATTCTCCCTGCAGCACGGACTACACTGCCCATGAGGCTACATTCTTTAGGGCTATGCATGTAGCATTCTGCCTTTTAGCTTAGCACAACAACAACAAAAGCGCTCTCTCACCCAGGAAACACGCAGAGAGAGAGAGCGTCACCCTGTAACCATGGCAACCGTAACGCTGCCGCCTGGAACAACAGAGCGTAGCTGTCAAACAAACCCAAACAGTCCTGACCCGCGACAATATGAAACAGGAAAGTACCGCCGTGTAATCCATTTATTTCAACAAGGTAACTGTATTCTGAATACCACCTTTTTAAACGGTAACTGTAACGGAATACAGTTACTCATATTTTGTATTCTAAATACGTAACGGCGGTACATGTATTCCGTTACTCCCCAACACTGAATATATCTCTTATACACTACCAGTCAAAAGTTTGGACACACCTTTTCATTTAATGTTTTTTTTTTTTTTTTTTTTACTACTTTGTACAATGTAGATACTGAAGACTTCAAATATATGAAGTCTGAAAAAACTGATAAATAACTCAAAACTTGTGTTTTATATTTTAGATTCTTCAAAATAGCAGATGGCACAATCAGTTGTGCTGTGCAGAAGTCAGGTTGGTGCACAGCTAACAGCCCTGTTTGACAGCTGTTATAATTCATATTATGGCAAGAACCAATCAGCTAAGTAAAGACAAATGACAGTCCATCATTACTTTAAGAACTGAAGGTCAGTCAGTCTGGAAAATTGCTAAAACTTTTGAATGTGTCCCAAAGCGCAGTCGCAAAATCCATCAAGCGCTAAGACAAAACTGGCTCACATGAGCACCGCCCCAGGAAAGACCAAGAATCACCACCGCTGCTGTGGATAAATTCATCTGAGTAATCAGCTTCAGAAATTGCAAGTTCACAGCAACTCAGATTAGAGCCCAGATAAATGCCACTCAGAGTTCCAGTAGCAGACACATCTCTGCATCAGAGGATGTTCAGAGGAGAATGCGTGAATCAGGCCTTTATGGTCCAATAAATGCTAAGAAAACACCACTAAGGAAAAGCAACAAGCAGAAGAGAATTGTTTGGGCCAAGAAACACATAGACGAGTGGAAATCTGTGTTTTGGTCTGATGAGCCCAAGTTTGAGATCTTTGGTTCCACCTGCCGTGTCTTTGTGCGACGCAGAAAAGGTGAACTGATGGTCTCTACATGCAGGGTTTCTACCGTAAAGAATGGAGGAGGAGGTGTGATGCTGTGTGGGTGCTTTGCTGGTGACACTGTTGGGGATTTATTCAAAATTGAAGACAGATTGAACCAGCATGGCTACCAAAGCATCCTGCAGCAACATGCCATGCCATCAGGTTTGCATTCAGTTGGACCATCATGTATTTTTCAACAGGACAACCTCCAGGCTGTGTAAGGGCTAATTGACCAAGAGGGAGAGTGATGGTCTGGCCTCCACAGTAACCTGACCTAAACCTGATCAGGATGGTTTGGGATGAGATGGACCGCATAGTGAAGGCAGAAGGGCCAACAAATGCTCAGCATCTCTGGGAACTCCTAGAGGACTGTTGGAAAACCATGTCAGATGATTACCTCATGAAGCTCATCGAGGGAATACCAAGAGTGTGCAAAGCAGTAATCAAACCAAAGGGTGGCTATTTTGAAGAATCTAAAATATAAAACATTTTTGAGTTATTTAACACTTTTTAGTTTACTACATAATTCCAAATGTGTTCATTCATAGTTCTGATGCCTTCAGTGAGGATCTACAATGTAAATAGTCATAAAAAGAAAGAAAAACCATTAAATGAGAAAGTGTGTCCAAACTTTTGACTGGTAGTGTGTATGTCTGACAAGGATTTCAGTTGAACACATACAGGTTAGTAAAAAAGAAGTTGTGACTTCTTTGTGCCAAACTAAAGCATACTGATTGATTAACTGCAGAACTGAATTCACTGAAAAAGTGAATCAGACGTTCCCATATAACTGCAATGACATCATCCAGATCAGAACTGTATACTGATCACGGTTTTAAAGTTTTGGCTAATTTAATGTTCATTTCAAAACAGGAGAATGTTGTGAAAATGTCTTCTTCCAGGATTAGAAAATCAGTCCTCAAAAGACATTTGAGTAAGAGGACAAACTGATTAAGTTAGTGGGTGAGAGCTGCCAAGGTGGACTGTTGCTGTGGAGTATCTGATAATCAAGTGAGTGCTACACAGTGTAATCAATAATTTGTATGATAAATGATCATACTAATATGGTGGAATGTTAGTTTTTTAGTATTTAAGTAATTTAGTTACAGTAATTTGTTGATCTGCAAATATGTTACTCATTATTTGCTACATGGCATTTTATATTTTATGCAATAAAAACCGCCAGCTTATTATTCCAACAGTAGTTCTATTAGAGTTATATATTAAAATGTTGATATGAGCTTATCTAATATGACGACAATAATGTTCTTATGAGTGATATCTGGTGACATTGCACATAAATGGCTGTCTTTATCTGCAGACAGTACAAAAACAAGGGCAGCTCTGTTTTCACAGTCCTGAAAAATCAGTTTCATCAGCCACTATCACCAAGCTCACCAATCAATACAGACACATGGAGGCTTTTCACTGCAGGAATGTTATTTTCTTGGAAAGCAGAATAATCCTCTAAAGCACAGCCGTAAAATCACAGTCCTCCTGTAGTTCGACAGACTTATAAATAATTACGCAGTCACTAAATCTAATTTCGGTGCTTTTCCCCATATATCTCCTGCAAGTTCAGTGCTTGTCAACTTTGTGAAATTAGTTGTTTTAGTTGGCGTGGTTTTGGTTCAAAAGACATATCATTCAGGTCACCAGAATCAGAAAATAATTAACTGAAAAAGATTGCAAAAATATAACCGTTTAATAGCTAACTGGCATTTGTAGAGGATATTTGAATAGGGAATGGGGTTGGTAAGGGGTTAAAGGTTGAAAGTGATAAGAGGCAGAAAGACAGACAGTGAGGTTGCACAGCAGAGAAAGTTAGTCTGCTCTGTGTTCATCATGGATTTATCACGTGGGGCTCTGATCCTGTTCTCTCTAATATACTCAGGTGAGTCATTTCATTTGATTTAATGAAAGAGGAGAAAGGCATTTGTTGGAAGATGGCAACACAGTGTCTGTTTAAGTACTTCAAAGGCCTAACTGAAACAAGATTGAACCCACTGGAATAAAAATACCTGCAAGATTCACTGGGGATTATTCACAGACTGCAGTAGTTCCCATTGGAACTACTCTGTACGATAAAAGTACTTTCTAACCAAAATACTGAAAGGCATTAACTGTTGAAACAGACTTTTTTCTCCCCAGACTTAAATATAAGGGGCAGCTGTCTCAAACTCCACATGTGATTTAGATAAATTAAACACGTCTAACAATGTTCTGATGTTATTCAGCAAAGTCTTCATTGAGAAAAAAACCTCATCTTTTGTACATTGTTGTTTCGTCATCGACTGCCTGTTCAATCTGAGTATTTGTTCGGGTTGTTTGCTTTGGGCTCGCGTTTGTGTACTCTGTGTTTTACCCAGATGTGTCAAAAGGTTCACAAAGACGTACGTGTATTCTTGCACGCAGTATAAAATTCAAAAGATTTTATTTACATTTTAAAAAAATATAAAAAGTATTCAAACTCAGTTCCTAGAAAAATGCAAGAATGAAGAATTGAAATAAGCCATTACTTAAGTTGAGCAGTAAAATGAACATGACAGATAATCTGCACTTTATAAATGCACTTTATATTAGTTTGGATGACTTAATAATAATAATTAATAATTCACACAAAGTGACTATAAATAACTTGGTTTATTATTTGAATTTTGTAATAAAATCTAGAGCTTTTTGCAATATACTGACACTACATGAAAAGCTAGTATAGCTACAGGAACAGCAATTTAATTAACACTGAATGGCAACTGTGAACATGAACACTGGCCAGGAGTCATTAAACTCTACAGTAACCTCAGTGACCTGTTGCTAATATGATCTTAAAGCAGCACAAACACTGCAACCTACATTTAACGTCCAAGCCAATTATTTCCTAAATAGAATATAACTGAATTAACAATGAAAGCACTATTATGTTTATATTCTGAGAAAAAAGACTGCCTGAACAATAAGTCATTGTAGATTCATTACTTAAAATACTCAAAATAATAAATAAAGTGTGTGGCCACAAAGTTTATTTAATTAAAGTATGTATTTACTATGCGTGCTGATAGTTGTGTTTCTCTGTGCAGTGGCTGGTCAGGCTCCTGTCATCTCAGTGGAGCCACGAGCTGCTACTGTGCGCAAAGGAGAGTCTGTCAGTTTTAGGTGCGATGCAAAACTGACAGGCTCTAACCCACGGCCACTCGAGGTACAGTGGAAGAAGGCCAACAACCAAGCATTACCAGGTCAGGACAGACAACATGTTAAAACAATCACTGTTGTACAGCATTTGTAAGGTCTAACTTAAGTCTCCCTGTTTCCCTCTAGATAACGTAAAAGTCGGTCCTGATGGGTCTGTGCTCACGGTTGCTAGCGCTGTACCTGGAAACCACGGGCAGTACCGCTGTATGGTATCCTCCGCTGCCGGCCGCAGCACTGCCAGCGTTATGCTGACCGTCAAATGTGAGCTTGTATTCAAAATCCAGTTTTTCCCAACTGTGCAAAACCAGAAAGCGTGGGTTCCCTGGAAACACATTTTATATGCAGATGTTTTCAATGACACATAACCCTGTAAAAATTTACTATAACTTTTGTTAATGAAGGGTAAATTAGTATTTAATGAAACTTTAGGAAAAAATTAATGTTAAAAACCAAATGTTTAGGGTTTCACTGAGTAAAATGACCGGTGCTGGTGGTGAGATCAGACAGCGTTGGGACCCGACGCTGGAAACAGTAGCTATGGTAACCGCTATCTCCACAAATTCTCTCAAAGATACGCCATGATTTTCTTCCCAAATTAGTTTAAGCCCTGCTATTAAATTCTATGTAACATTATATTGAAATGTGTGCTGGTTCTTTTAAAGGAACCAAAGCAGAACTGGTTCTGCACTGGCACCAACATCATATAGGAGCAAACTATGTATTACAGTGCTGTAGGCATACATAACCAACTGTTTGCTGTCAGTCTTTTGTAAAAGATAAAAAAAAGAAAAAAAGAAAAAAAGGCATATTTAGAGTTTTCAGCATGTGTAGTGTATCCCTTTCTTGCTTTTAGACGCACCTAAAGTACGACTAACACCTTCGGGGCCGCTGAGAGTCAGGAAAGGTGAGGCTGTGTCGGTGGAATGCCGTGCCCAAGGCAGGCCAAATCCCACGCTGTCCTGGAAACGCCAAGGCTCCACCCTGAAGCTGGTTACCGCTGAAGAAAATGATGTCAACACCATCAAGGTGAAATACTAACTTGTGCTCAAGTTTTGGTTAAATTGATTTTCACATTTAGGATAGAAAAATAGTTCAAATGAATGAAAAAGAAAATAATATTCTGTTTTCTTAGTTTCCTGCGATACATCCAGATGACTCGGGAGTTTATATTTGCCTCGCTGAAAACACTGAGGGGATGACTGAGGCCAAAATTGAAATCATTGTTGAGAGGGAGCCCGGATCGCCGGTAGCTTCAGTGACCCCTACTGAAATTACAGCAGTGGAGGGACATACAGTCACAATAGAGTGTCAGGCCAGTGGTAAGATGCCTATAATGCTCATATTTTAGATGGCTCATAATTCTGCTTCTCAGTTTTCATTCTGCCCTTCAAATTTGGTCTTTCCTTTTAGGTTCCCCTCCTCCTGTTATCACCTGGTCCAAGCTACGAGCTCCACTGCCATGGAAACACACAGTTAATGGTGGAGTTCTAACACTAACCAGCGTGGGGCGCCAAGACTCGGGACAATACATCTGTAACGCGACTAACATACATGGCTACAGTGAAGCTTACTCAGATATGGAGGTGGAGAGTGAGTGGACATAAGGATATTTAAACACAGATCCCACACATCCAGAGTCCTTGCCACTGCTCATGGTAAGCAAAATTGTATCTTTCTTCTCTCCACACAGCACCCCCATACACCACCATCCTACCCGATCAGGTGAGGCTCCAACCCGGAGATGCACTGCAGTTGCAATGCCTTGCCCACGGCACTCATCCCATTCAGTTCACATGGAGTCGGGTGGGCCGGCCCAGCCTGTCCCCCGCTGCAGAGCTCACAAATGACGGAAAGCTCCTGATAGCCAAAGTTAAACAAAGCGACAGTGGAACATACAAATGTGTGGCCACAAACCACATTGGCTCCACTGAGGCTACAACCAGAGTGATCATAAGAGGTGAGCTGAGTTTAAAGTGAGCAGTTTCATGACTACAAATGATCTCTTTCTTTTAGATTCTAATGCTATCATGCTTTTTTTTGTTTTGTTTGCAGCTTAAGAAACCCCAGCGTGTCTCGTTGGTAAACATCTATGCAGTGCTTACACCTTGTGCAAGAATGGATCGTAATGCTGATGACGCTCTGGCGTTTAATTCAAAGAAACCAGAGAAAATATTTAATAGATTCATCTACATTGATGTTTGATTAAGCAAAATATGCTGAGATTTAAACACTTGGTATTACTAGGCATGTTGGGTTAATTTTCATATTTTGCAGAAATTTTTTACTCCTACTATTGTTGTTGTCTCGTATCAGCTTTCAGGAAGCTTTTACTGGAACTCGGCATCGACTGACAGCTAACAGCATGTATGTGTGGGAGTTTTTTCTTCCAGTGGAATGCATCTGCACACTGTTCTCCTCCCTTCTTGTCATCTGCTTAGCTTACACTGTCAAAATGCAACGATACAAGATAGAAACGTTCCTGATCTAATGTACAAAACATTATAAAAGCCTTTGTTAAGAATCAAATCACTGTATACCATATTAAACAAAATTGTCTAATCTGTATTAGAAGAAATATTTTTTTTCTGAAGTGTACTTATATTAGGACTATGCACGTTTTGAGCTATAATAATGCAATCATAAACAGTTAAACCACTCATTTGATATCCATGTTTTTAAAAATTGCTTGTAAAAATGACTTAGGGTGCCTTCTGAAGGGGGAAAACATACAAGCGCGAAACCACATGGGAGGAAATATATTTCAGATTCAGATCCACAAATGACAAAAAATACCAAAATGCACAGAAAAAATAGCTGAAAAAAACCCCCAAACTAAAATTACAACCTAGCAGCTGTGCAGTCCGTTCACATCTGTGTGTCTCCAGACTCATACTATATGTAGTGTGGAAGAAATTTCATAAGTAGGTATCAAAGATGTCATCAATTCATAACCGACCAAATATGAAATCTGGTCATCTTCCATTACAGAGTTTAAACATTTAATAATGTTCAGTAACGTGTTTTTTTTCCTTCATAGTATTACGAAGTTGGAGAGAGACGGACTTTTAACATTTTAAAACATGAAATGTCTTCACGTCATTATTTGTTCTTTGAGCCACTTGACCAGTGGCACAGATTTGTCATAATTAGCATATGAATTCTCACGAGTCTGGGCCAAGAATGTGTTTTTGTGATGTCACACGGTCGTGACCTTTGCTTGCTGAATTCCCGTCAGTTTAGATTTGTGTCCAGATCTAAAGAGCTTCCCACAGTTGTTTCAGTGATGCCATGGTCATGAGTTTAAAAAGAATGAGCATGCAACTATATAAAAAAATGCTCTCAGCAATGACAGCATGACTATTGCATCCCCTTTTTTCTGGGACCTAAGAGGAAGTGACAATGTGCTTAATTTGGACATCACATGAACAGTCTTTTATTTTAATTCTAAAATTGTTACTTTAATTTTTGATATTAATATATAAAAAAGTAAAAAAATATAAATTTTCAACATGTGTTAGCAACATTTATGCAAAAAACATGCTCATTTTTATATCTGAGCATCTGTAATTGTGAGCAGCTGCATGTTGGGATAACTAGTCAACTATTTTATTTTTACCTATTGTCAATTACAAAATCAGTTCCTGAAAAAAAAACTACATTTGACCCTTTCAATTCAGATTAGTTTGTCACAGCACATTGAGCTTGTGTTAAAGTGTAATTGCAAGACCAACTGTAAGTAGACCTTTGAGTCTGGACTCAAAGTTTCTAAGTTGCCACGAGGTCATATTGTGTCACTGACTCCCTTGTGCATCATGGAGCATTTCCAGGGAAGCATATTTGTTTATGTGCTTTTTTCTGCTTGTATTTCCCCTTTTGGAATGCTTGGCAGTTTTTCAGTATTCTGGAGTTTTGGGCTTGTTCGCTTTCATTTTGTATTTTCACTTGTGTATGTTTCAGCACTAATAGTGCGAGTTACAGAAGAAAATGTTATAATAGCAGCACCTTGCTTTTGAAAAATTGTGAAACCCAAGGTTTTCACGTAACTCCCCAAACACAAGGTTTTCATGTCATCATTTTGGCATGAGATTGCCTTGTGACCATGGTATCACTTCCCAGTCACTTCCTTGACCACATGGTGGCAGTATGTGGAATTACTGCACATACATTTCCATTAGGGCAATTAAGAGCAACCCGAGGCCTCGCACCCTTAGCCAAAGGAGTGCCAGGTGATGCACTGCACTATCACAGTATTAATTTCCGTATGGCTACAAGAAGACAGCTTGATCATGGCAGTGCTTTGTGTACAGAAGGACTGCCACTCCCTGTTGAACAAAGAGCTGTGTGTTCAAACAAATGTTGCAAAAGGATGCATCAGTGGTTGCGCTGTTATAAAAACGTTAAAGCAGCTCTGGCGTAATGAGGTGTTAGGTCGACATTTAGGGTTTGCAGCTGCAGCACAAGGTTGAGCAGTGAGCTACCATTTCCAAAACTGTTGCCAGAATCAACTCTATATCTGCTGCACGCGATTGTGGGTTCCCTCGTAAAAACGCCCAGCCTCTGTGGCGTAACAGGCGTATACCCCGATAGTGATAGTTTCTCTCCTGATCTTTATAAGCTTCTTCAAAGCTGGGGAGGAAACATCTGCCCTCTATCACCTCATTCCGCCCCCTCACTTCACAGAGAGGCCAAGGGAGGGAATATGAAGAAGACAAAATAAAAGCAATAAACATGATAGCTGAGGAAGACTTTTTTCCCCCAATACAGGCTGATAAAGATTCATTTAGGTGGAAAAGAGGAGAAGACGTCTTTAGTGAAATAGTGCAAACTCTGATAGTGCAAACTCTCTATTAAATCTAATCCCTGTCTTTCTCTGTATATCTTTGTATGCATGTTAAATAGACATAGACACATTTTATGTAATGGATCCTGATATAAACAGAGAAGTTCATAGGGCTCCAGCTGACGTCCCACCAAAGTGATGTGCGCACACATTCAAACAGAGAGTTTGTCACAATTTAAGAAGCATCAGATTGGTTTACATTCGAGGAGGCTTGGACAGGCGTCCTACGTCTATCCTGGACCACACATTGCTTATGCTAGGTTTAAGAGGTGAGTAGAGGATAAAACAAAATGGTTATAGCAGTGCACACAGAGAAGAAAACACACCCAAATATTAGTTTTCCTTTCAACAGTAAGAAATGTGACTGGTTTTGGATGGAGAAATGTAATCTTCCAGCTGTAAATCCCTCTCATTCAGGAAGGAACATGAAGAACAGGAGAGGAAATAATAGGTGGAAAAGGGGCGCCTGGCAAGTTTGTTGCTAGGGTTTCCCTCCGGTGAACCTGGATAAGCTGTAAAGTGGCTGCAGTTAGCAGGAAAAGGAAAAAAAATAAACAAAAAACATTTTCTTTAGGGCATAGGAAGGCCGACTAATGTGCCGATAATGAATGGAGTTCCTGTACAGTATTGGCTCCAGAGCTAGGATGAATACCAGTGCGCAGACTAACAAACGCTGTCTGATCTCACTTAGTGTCAATAAGACATTCCTGTTTGTACAACAGGATGTTACAACAATATACTGTGTGTGCTAATCTCACTAAATCATCTTGTATAAATGAAGTGAAATGTTTTCTGAGGAAAAATCAGTAATCCCTGTTGAGAGACTTCTCCTGTAAACTGCATAATAATTCTTTATTTTTTTTTCTGATCCAGATGAATGATATATGAATTTGTTGAGTTGTTCGATGTGTGATCCATTATATTTTTACCTGCTCAGGTTGTGTTTTATTGACCTTGGTGTTAGAACAGTAAAGCTGTGAAAACACAAGTGCGTTAGGCTGCTGTGTTGTTGACTATCACCATGTTAGCACTTGCAGAAGCATGAAAAGTGTTGCTCTGCCTGTGCAGGAAATGTCAAGTTGTCTTGATAATAATGCTTATCAGAAGCAAATTATCACTTACCATATAAATATTGAGAACAGAAATGAGGTCTGATCAAGTAATGATTAGAATTAATATCAGTGACTGTGTTATTTAATTTGAAAATGCAATTGGTAAACACCATCAGCATCTAAAATATCTCTACGCAGCATGTAGAGATGGGAATTAATAAGAATTTAGTGATTCTGATTCCATTATAAAAATTACTTATTGATTCAACCCCTTAGCAATTCTCTTATAGTCTCACTGGTTTCTGCTTTGACAGTCACCACCATTGCTAAGCAGCATATCAAAAACATTACATTTGTACAAATTGATTGCATGCTGTGTTGATGTTTGTGCATGTTGCTGGTGTTTAGTTCGTAATAAATATTACACAAGCACTCCCAGGAGAAAGTAATTAATTATACTACTCGTTACATTACTTTCATGTTATTTCATGTAAAATAACCGAAACACTCATAATATTGAAAATTACCATTTAACAACATAAACCTGAGGCTACAGCCCTGCACACCAACACAAACCCCTATCCTAATGACGACACACATATGACCTTTCTATTAGTATTTAGGTATGAACAAAGCAAAGTCTTAAACAAGCACTAAGAGACTTTCGAGCACTCACTGTAGTGATTCTATTCTGTAGAAATACAAACAGGTAGAAACAGATTCAGCAACCTGACTGCTCATCAGTTTGTTACCCGTTGAAGTTCAGGTCTAACTGCTTAGCTGGGGTCGGCATTCACTCGGGGTGTTGGCTAGCTTAGTGTTAGCATGCTGTTTGGCTAGCTTAGCATTAGAAAGCTGTCTGTGCGCATGCTTGCAATAAGGCAACGTTGCATTTAGTAGATTGCAGCTGTTTCTGTCCTGGATGCAGTTTGCACTTTATGATCACACTCTTATCATTTTGTGCACTAAAAATACATAATGTCATAATAAGTTATGTCCATATCACGCTGTAGACTGTGCTGCTATTTTCATTTGCTATTTGACACAAAACTGAACACACGCTGATTTAAGTGTGAGCACAACTGGAACTAATAAGTGGGATCAGCAGGCAAGCAGACTAACAATTCCAAGGAAATGGACTACTGGGAACCAGTTCTCTACAAGAACTAGTTCTTGATTACCATCCCTACAAAGCAGTTTAATCCAACCAATTTAGAAAAGGTACTAATACATTTTAAGGATAGTTTATATTCAAGAGTGTGTGCTTATTTAGAGGTACAGCAGAAGGGAGAGCAGGTCATCTACTGATCAGAAGGTTGGTGGGTCAATCCCTGGATGCTTCAGTCTGCATGCCAAAAAATCCATGAGCAAGATAATTAAACCACGAGTCCTGAGTTGAGTGTGAATGTTGAATAGAAAACAATCAGATATTTTTAAAAAGTGTTTGAATGAATGAATGTGTGTGAAAGGTTGAATGAGACACGTTGTATAAAGTGAAGTGACATGCTTGGAAGTCTGTGGTAGTGAGTGCCATCTGCTTTGCTGTTGTCTGCTGGGGAACAGCAGGGAACATCATCAGTGCCAGAGATGCCAGCAGGATCAACACACTAATCCACATGACTGGAACCATCACTGGTTAGAATTTTGAGGCATTTGTGAGGGACAGGAGGTGAGGGACAGTATGTCACAAACTGCTCTCCATCATGGAACACCCAGCTCACCCACTCCAGCCCACACTACTGAGGTGGCGGAGCTCCTTCTCCCTCAGACTAATTCAAGCCTGCTTCAGGAAATCAATCCTGTTCACTCCTTCCATTATCCACCTGTCACAGAACAAAAACACCAGTCAGGCACATGATTTCCCACGTATTTCTGTATTCTCTCTGTCACAGTATAAGGCCCGTACTGTGCAACTGTGGCCTATTTACTTTCATTTTGTTGTTAATTTGTTGCTTATTAAAGTAGAAAAGTGGCATATAAGAACCAGTCCACTTACTATTGTAATTTCAAGCCATCAGTAGCCTTTTTTTTGTAGATCTGTTGACTTTTTGGGGCTCATAGTGTGCAGAAATGATTATTTAGCAAATTTAAAAAAAATCGTGTATGTTAAAGTCCTCTTAGTGAGTAACTAGGTGAATGAAGCCTAGAGAACACATACTCTACTAAACTTTTTTAATGTTATGTAATGTTTTGGTTTTCTCTCACGGATCTTATCAGCTTTGGTTTCAAGAGGAGGCGATCGTTTGTAGGGATAAAAGTTTTAACGAACAGGCTGTACAGTAGCTGCAAAGGACTATAAAGTGCAATGCTGTTACTCTGAATAATGACTAATAGTTTAATTTGCATCCCAATTTGCATGTGCCCTGTCTCTATCCACACTTCTCAGCTTTTAGTGCTTTCTGTTCTCGGTTTTAGAAGTGTTTTTGCATTTCAGTCACCCCACATTCAGACTTAAGACCGACAAGACCTACGTGCACATCTCTGAGATCTGCTTTAATCATTTTACTAGTAAAGCAAATAGCACTGATGGTTGTTAATGCTTGACCAAGATGTGATTCCACTCTGTTTAATCATAAAGAGTAAAAATAATCACCCATGATTTAGTCATCCAGTTTACTTAGTCAAGGAAAAGACTTCAGTAAATACTGTGCAATAACACAGAAAACACATGTCTGTATTAGTTGAAAGAAGATGAATTATAATCCGTCTTTTACACTAGATTATATTTGTTGAAGAGATTTAACACTGTGGCAACCATAGGTGGGTGTAACACAAAATGAGACCGCTGTTGTCAGCAGCAGCCAGCAGTGGTTTAAATTAAAGCACAACCAGTTCCTTGCGGCTGCGCTTTAAAGCTGGTGCTGGTGCTCTTTGCTCCGTAAATACGAACCGGTGTCAAGGCAACCCGTGATCGCGACCTTTGCCTCTTCATTTGAGACTCTAACCACATAAAAGGTCTTCTCAATCGCATAAAATTTGACAACACTTCGTTCTGCATAGCAATAACTTGGCTAAACCTTTGCGTGTGCAGTGGGAGATCGAACACAAACATTACTGCAGAACCTTTACCACAACTGTGTGTATATTTGTGTGCGTATGTGTCAGTATACCTTGCCTCCTTTCACTTGCGTCTGTGGCGCTTAAAGGAAACCACAGATGTGAAAAAAAGTTGTTGCACTTCTGGTTAAAAATACAGGGTATAAAAGCAAAAGAAGTGGAGGCACACAGAATGATGGTCACAGTCAGTGTGAAACGACGTGTACGGTACATTACATGCTTTCATACTTGTACTTGTCCAATTCAGCAACATTCAGGTAAACAAGTTTGTGTCTAAGACAGAAATAACCCTTTTTAAAATCACTACAAAGCACTTTGTAAATTGATCTGATTATTGAGTGTAATGCAACACTAAAATCAGAACTGAATGGAATCTGCTATTTTCTTTGCAATCACTGTTACTGCTATTATTAGAATAGCTACCATTAAAGTAATGGCTATGCACTGAACTACCATCTACAATACTGACACCTAAAATAACAAGTTTATTTGCCCATAACAGGTAACGTTACAGTATTTAAACCAAACTTTTTATAATGTGTAACAACTTGCACAGTCTTATTAGCCCTAAAGTTAAGGCTCACATTAGCTTGAACTATTCCTGACTTTACTCAGGTTTCATGCAGCGGTGCTTTTTTTTATTTTTTATTTTTTTATTATTACAAAGCTACTTTTGGCAGCTGCCTTTTTCACAAGTTGGCACAGTGGGTAACTTTGCATGTTTGATGTGGCTGATTTTTTTTTTTTTTTTTAAGCCTGATGCCCTTTCTGGCACATTGTTAGCTGAGCACTACAATATGGAACCACTTTTTAAAAACCATACAACTATAAGCCTCATAAACAGAAGACAAACTTAGACACACTTGGTCTAACGGTACTGTGGACTGATGGGAAATAAAAAAAAAAAAATGGGCTATGTGTCTCAGGATGTAAACAGCAACTGCAGCTATATGATTATGATCTATTTGCTCTGTTTCAATATGGAAAGATCCCGTGTGTGCTTGCATCTGTGTGTGTCTGTGTGTGTGAGTAAGTGGACACCGTTATAAAATTTCCACAGGAAACTTTCCACCACACCACTGTGATGTAAGACTCGAGCAGCTTCTACTTTCAGACTGCATGGCAGTGAATTCTGCTTTGACCCTAAATGCCTGCTGATACTTTCTTTTATTTAAAATTTGTGATCAGCATATAAGATATGTTTCAGAGATATGTTTTTAAAATACAACTCTCCCATCACCATGAGTGAGCTGCCAAAGCTTTCAAACCCCTACTTTATGATACTTATGATACTTTTTATTTTTCAGTTATAGCGACTGCAGACCAAATTTCAAGCTTCTCCATTTTGCAAGTCAGGATTTCCTGACAAAATTTAAATGAATTAAAACTTTATTTTCATATTCATCTGCCTGCTTATCTAGATTTCTGTGTCAGTAAACCACACTTGCTAAGTTTATGCAGTTGTCATGGAGATGACCAAGCTCTTCTTAAGGTTTTGGTTCTCAAAAACCAGAGGGTGATGTCGCAATGGCTACTTCTGTCTTTTACATACATCTATGCACATATCCTTCATAAAGGCAAATACAATTTTATATTTAAAATAAAGTTTAGTTAACATCTTCTATTTATTGCTCATGTTGCACTTTGGTTTTCTTTCACAATCAAGCTGTTAATTAATCAATCATTTAAGCATGACAAAAGGCTATTAAAGCTGCTCTGATCAAATGGCTCTGGCTTAATATTAAAGGGTTACACATTCCCAAAGCTTCCTTCATTGCTACAAGAAATGTTAGCTTCCTTTAGCTAGTGCTTTGGGGATTTTGGTTCTAATCACTTTGCAAAATTTGTCACCCAAGTTTTACACCTACTCACCAAATGTGAGAGAGCTCCCTCTTCTCATTTCTTAAATTGCACGCCCTTGATTGTAAATCCTCTTTTTTCCTCTCCTCACCTCCCAGCAGAGGTGAGAAAGACACGAGGAGTGAAGAGTTGAGACAACAGCAATTTAACAAAATAGGACATTCTCACTCCTGAGCTGTCATTTCAAAGCTATGTTAATTATATATAACAAGCGGCACAGCTGAATCGTCTGTTCACTAATCTGTTACAGCCGACTGCTGTATTATATAATCTCAAAAGCCAAACAACCCCATTCTGAATAGTAACGCTTGTGTTGTATCCAGTCACTCTTCTCAGTAGATACAGCCCTGCTTCCTTATGTTCCCTCTTTTCCCATGTGTGACTTCTATCCTGAAATTAAAATTTCTCTGTGTCTCTGTTTTCCTTTGCTTGTGTTCTCTATACTACTTTTTTGGACATGAACTTCATCCCTCTGATTGAGATTTCCCAATGGTGAAAAATCCATCCATCTTCTTCCGCTTATCTGGGGCCGGGTCGCGGGGGCAGCAGCCCGGCAGAGAAGCCCAGATCTCTCTCTCCCCAGCCACCTCCCTCCTCTAGCTTGTCCGGGTTGTACACCAAGGTGTTCCCAGCCCAGCCGAGCGATATAATCTCTCCAGCCTGTCGGAGGCCCAGAACACCTTACGCAGGAAGCATCCTTGTCAGATGCCCGAACCACCTCAACTGGCTTCTTTTAATGTGGAGGAGCAGCGGCTCTACTCTGAGCGCCTCTCAGATGGCCGAACTTCTCACCCTATCTCTAAGGGAGAGGCCAGCCTTTGGAGGAAGCCCATTTCCGCCACTTGTATCCGCGATCTCGTTCTTTCGGTCATTACCCACAGCTCGTGACCATAGGTGAGGGTAGGGACGCAGATCGACCGGTAAATTGAAAGTGTGGATCAAGCTCTTGCAATGGTTGTATAAGGATTGAATGGCCCGTAGCAATAGACCAGACACGTCATACCCCTGGAGCACCCCCACAGGACCCCCGAAGGACAAGGTCAAATGCCTTCTCTAAGTTCACAAAACACATGTAGACTGGTTGGGCAAACTCCCATGCACCCTCAAGTAGGAGGGGAGTCCATGGTGAAAAAGTCTAGAACAATCCATAGTCAAATTAAAACAAAACCAGAACAAAATCATAAATTATATTAAATATTATGTATTATGTCAAGTTTCAGTCCTTTGTTTGTTGACTTTAATACCACATGATTGACAGGTATGACTCAGAGTCATAAAAACACAGGAGATCTAGTTCATGTTCTGAAAAAGAATCCAGTTAATTCAGTTCAGTATATTTTTATAGCTCCAATTCACAACAGTAGTCGCCTGAAGGTGCTTGATTTTGCAAGATAAGGCGAGAAAACCCCAACAAGTATAACATCTGCTATGAGCAAGCACAAACCCTGTTACTGAAGTCTCAGCCACCCTAGCACTGCCCCCTGAAGCCAGGGGGCAGTGCTAGGGTGGCTGGCAGAGAAGCTGGGACTGATTGTCTAATAATGTGCTCCCTATTTTAGCAGCCAGTTCAGACCGGATGAGGAGAGCTGAACTGAACTGGAGACTGAAAAGTCACGGAAGCATGAGAGTGTGATTTAGTGTTGTTGTGTCTTGGTATTCTAAATACATGGATGCTCACCCTGCAATGCTGCCTGTGTGTGCGTCAAGGTCCTTGTCACAGGCAGCCAGCTCTGGGGGATGAGGGTAAAGAGAAGAGGAAAGAGGAAACAAGCATGAAACACAGACTCTGGGGGAAAGAAGAGTTAGTTAGAAGTGTATAATTGAAGTTCCCGAGCAGCCCATGGCTATAGCAGCATAACTAAGGGATAGTTCAGGGATATTTATTATTGTAAAAAGAAATATTAATCTCGGAATTTCTCAAAAAACAGTGGTATTCTGACTTGCAGCAAAGTACTTCTAAAAACAAGTCACCGATCACTTATTTTGACAGTTATTTTTAGTTACAGTTCTCATAAAACAACTAAAAGTGCTTCTTTTTTGTAAATGTCCAGCGCAATTAAAACCTCCACTTTTACTCTTACAATTATTGCTTCTCAAGCCAATGTTATATTTGAAACCTGCTGTTTTCACAGGCTGAACTGAAGCTGTTTTCAAAATAACAAAATCTTCCTCTTTTACAGTATTAGTGAGAAGTTATGACCAACTTGTTTATCTCTATTTCATTATTAATTAACATATTTATAAGTCTAACTTCCTTCAAAAAGTCATAAAAGACACACAGTGCTCAAAAGCGACACCTAAACTCATAGCTATGGAGTTATAAATAAAAGCTTCTGCACAGCATCTGTTACATGAGGTAATTGCCTACAGATGGATGCATTAGATTTGTACACGAATCAGCAGTTTTTAAACTTGTATATATACTTAAGAAGTACAGATAGTTAATCAGGGGACGGTTTCATTTTCCACTTATTTGGTCTAATGAAAATGTGGCACACACTAAAAGCAACCAAAGGAATCCACTAACCACTTGCTGTGATCACATAGCTTACTCAGAGCTGTCATTTGATCATTGCTATTTGCTCGTCTTGTTTAAAAAACACTCTCCCTCTGACAGATTGCATTTTTCCCATAGAGCTTCTCTTTTTGGATGACTGATGGCTACAATGGGTAGGCATCCATTAAGTGCATTTGGGATTAATGTTTTGTGGTTGCCAAGCGCATGCACACACCCACCCACACACACACACACACACACACACACACACACACACACACACACACACACACACACACACACACACACACACACACACACACACACACACACGGTAAATGGATCTTGCCATATGTTAGCACTAAAGTATATAATAATACAGCTGCAGATAAAGTTGCAACTGATTTTCATAGGCTGACACTCTTCTTTCATGTCTGTGAGGCACAGACATGAATGAACAGAAAACTTTTAAATAGGTCAGTGCACCCTGCCTACACACATCCACCCTATGCACACAGAAAAACTGACATCGCATCTGCTTTTACTTAAACTTTTGTTTACTCTAGATGCTGAAGGGACATGAACTTGGATTCTCTCATCCTCTTCCTGCCTACATGTGTGTGTGATTTGTCTGTCTCCATGTGTCTCCTCATTTGTCTGTGAGAATATGAGAAAATATGAAGATGCAGAGTCAAGATGATGCTTCAGAAGACCGTGACAGTAAGAGAACAAGAGACCAAAGGCAGGAAAACAGGTCACATCAATGAGATTTACTTTCAATGTGAATCAAGCAGAGATTTTTCAACTATCTCATCATGGAAAGTGCACTTGTCGCTGCATGCAACAGGAAGAGGTAACTGGTTATCTACGACTGCTATCTGTGCCGCACACTGAGAGACTTCCATCAGTGGTGGACACTGTTTCTGTTAACTGCCCAGTAACCATGAAAACAATCTCTAAAGTATTTGCAGTACACGTCTAAATCTTTCCTTTCCCCCTTTCGACTGTGGGTTTTCACACCTCTGTCACAGCTTTTGTATATGTGCATCTTAGTAAGATGTTCTGTGTTGTCATCACAAGTGTCCTTTGTATACCTCATTGGGTGCTGACTGGTGGCAATATATTTTTCTGTCGGAGTGTTTTTTTTTTCAAGGTAATAGTGTTACACCCGGGGAACGTATGGGGAAAAGATAACCTCAAAAAAGTCCCCTCATGTATCATTGCGAGTGAGAGTGTATGTTTGTGTGATAAACTAAACTACGTATATAAAACAAAACAAAACAAGTAGCAGCCGCATTACCCAATTGGGTAATGTGGCTTGATAAGTCTTGATAAATGTGTTACTGATAAAAAATGGAGTTCGCTGCTCATGTGCAAAGCACTAACTATATAATCAAAATTGTAGGTATCATGCAATCTATGAGAACTGAGTACTCATGCAATAATATGTCAGTATATATTAATTACTACTTTATCATATGTGTGGAAACATAGACATAGAACATAATTATTTATGTTTATTCTTAAATAAGCAATACAATGAAAATTATATGAGAATTTGCACCACTGCCCTGCCTAACTGTGAATGTCTCATAGCTTAGCAAAAGTTGCTGTGTATTGCAGGATTTTGTCAACATGCTGAAGCAACCTGTTCTCAATTCTAACTCCTCACCCACTGAGGCTTAGTAAAGACCCACAAGCTTCTCGTGAAGCAGCAGGTAACCGTAGTTTTAGTTTGTATTTTTCAATCTTCAAGGCACATGAATAGGACCAAACCAGAGATCATTGAAATCAGAAAACCATGCAATGACACTGTGGGTTAAAGGGCTCCACAGGTGTTGTTATGGTTGCAGAACGTGTACCCATGGTAACCAAGGATGTGTAAACCTGGGTAACCAAGGTAAAATGAAAGAAGTGTGTTGCAGATAGTAAAAGTTCGGAAAAGTTTAAGGTTTAATTTGAAAGTGTGTATTTTGATGTTCTTTCCCTTAAACCTATAAGCACATGGTTTGGTAGCTAAATGTAATCACTCAATTCTATACCTAACTAAAGCCCAAACCTAATTATAGAGCTGCAGTAGAGTCAAAAAGAAAGTAAAATGAAGTGGAAAAAAAGTCAAACTGGTTACATAATCTTGTGGTCTGCTGTTTTCCACCCCAGCTGTTACCTATGGCAAACTTTTGAAGGTTTATGTCTTCATATTTGCAGTCAGTGCATCGGAAAATAAAGCTAAAGGGATATACCTTTACAATATGAAAATAATGATTCCCTGACTAAGTGTCAGTGTGTAACTTGTCATGGTTCAGAATGTATTTGCTAAGCAGTGTGTATAGGAAGATATTAAAAGCAATAATATAGATATAAGGATGAGTGTGCATTATTTTTAGCATTTCCAAACATTTTCAAAATATGATCATAAAACTGATTTAACAAAAATCAGTTTCTTGATCACGATCATGTGTCTGGAAGCTGGAAGCTGGTTCGAGATGTTACACTTCAGTAACCCTAACAATCTTAGTATGTGATTCTGATTCTTGTTAAAGGCGGGATCAATAGGACTCACATGTTTATATAATGATCCTTTATTACTAATGAAGATATAGAGCACTCAGCTACAAAAGACAACAAAAGATTGGCCCCCACTTGTTTTCTAGTTAAAGAAGTTATTTCTTTACATGATAGATTTTAATGTCAAGTCATTTTTGTTTTACTAAAATGTTTGAAAAACAATAAACACTGACCAAAGTTTTGTACAACTAAAAGAATAAAAGCAAGAAAAACAAACAGAAGACAAACAAATGTCAAGTCTGGTTTCAATGCCAAGGAATAAAAATGAATTTTCAAGCAGGCTATGAAGATGTCGAGTGTTGCTTAAGTCGTGATGTGAAAGACCAGACTGTTTCAAAGTTTAGGGGCAGCTACAACAAAGGCTTGATCTCCTCTGTGCCTTAATCTGCTTCTCCATATAACCAGAAACATCTGGTGAGCTGAGCTCAGTAATCTTTTGGGAGTGTGCATAGTTAATAGATCAGAATGATAAGAAGCTGCTAACCCATTTAAAGATTCAAAGACAAGCAAAAACTTAAAAAACTAATTGTAAAACACACTGCGAGCCAGTGCCTGGAAGCCAAAACTAAGGAAATATGGTCTTATTTGTGTGTGCCCGTTAGGAGTCGAGCTGCCGCATTTTGGACAAGTTGCAGATGGGAAAGCAGAGCCTGGCTGATGTCCAAATAAAGGCTATTGCAATAACCAAGCCTGGACGAAATGAAGTGATGAGAGAGGGTGTAACCTTTGCAAGGGCCCTCAGCTGTAAGAAACTAATTCCAACAACAAAAGCATTTATTTCTTTATCAAATGTAAAGCTGTTGTCAAACCCCTGCTGTTTTCTGTGAACCACAGCATTATGCTTGTGTGGTGGATTTTATTTTAACAGAGGTCACTCTATCTGTCTCCAGTCTGTTTTCTCGCTGTCTGGGGGGTTGAGAAAATGCAGAGGGTTTGTCAGTGGAACTGGGTGAAGGGCTGAATGCTGAGCAGGCAAAGAAGAAAATGTAGAAGAAGAGCAGAGTAGGACTTGGAGGAGAATGGGAACGGATATAAGATTACTTACGGGCAAAACTCAAGTACAGCAGCAGCTGTTTAGGCTGAGTGTTAGTCATCGCCCTCTCTTCAGTCCCCCCCCCCCCCCTTTTCTGTCTCTCATGTGAATAGCTCCTGAAATAGAGGCCACTGGAGCGTAGGGGGAAATGTGAAAGCTGGTGTAGACAGAGGGGGGTTGTGTGTGCAAGCAATGTGATATGTGCCAGTGTGAGAAACGTATTCATGTGGAAAGACACAGAGTCAAAGAAAAGTGCAAGAAAGAGCAGTGTGAGGGAGACAGGGCCACGCTGATAAATGAAAAGAAAGAAAGGAGAGAGAGAGAGTCTGTGTGTGAGAGAGAGAGAGAGAGAGAGACTGAGATAGAGAGGTCTCGCGCGCGCGCGAGAGAGAGCGAGGGGTGGGGAGTCGAGCGTGAGCCATGCCCAGGCTGAAAGTCTGAATCTGAGGGAGGAAGAAAGCTGGTGAAGGTTCATTCTTGTTTTTCCTGTCACAAGTAAAAACTTGTACAAAAAAGGACGTCTTTTTTCAGTGATCGGTGTTTGTTTTGTCACTCAAATACTTTTTCGATTTTTATGGACCTGAAAATTTTTTCTTGAACCTTTGTGAGCGGACCGCCACCAGATTTTCACTTCATTCATAGTCGCGATAGTTCAGAAATAAACTTCTGTATGGAACTGTTTTTCCTATTCAGCATGGGATTTGGGAAGGAACTACTTCTGCTTGGTAAGTTTTAAAATGACTTTACCTTGTGTGTGTGTGTGTGTGTGTGTGTGTGTGTGTGTGTGTGTGTGTGTGTGTGTGTGTGTGTGTAACGAAGTGACGAAGAGTGTGCGAAGGGAAAGTTCAGGGTACATAAAACAAATTTCTTAATTTTATGAGACATGGGCAAAAAAGAGAAAAAATTAAAAATTCAAGAATTAGAGAACATTTTAATCCACCCAGCATGGCATTAATCAAGTTTGTCACTCGAAAATATAATATTATTACTTTTTTTCTTTTTAAAAGTTATTTAGGTTAATTCTAGCTTACAGTGGTAACATAACCCTGTCAAACAGTGATTGGCACCTTCCTGATGTGTTTTTCCCCCAGTTTCTGTTTCTTGAATGTTGTTCTCTATGGTCCTTTCCCTCACCCGTAACTAGTCGCGGCAGATCGTTACACATCACTGGTTCTACCAGTTGTCTCTTGGTGTTGAAGGAGTTCTTGCTCCCCACTATCGCTAAGTGCTTGGTTATGTTTTCAGATTGTCCGGGTTTTTTTTTTTAGCTTACATTATGAATCAGCTTGAGGTGACTGTTTTTGCGAACATGTGCTATATAAATGAAGCTTAGCTGAACTCTAAGTAGATCTTTCTTGAGGTAATTCGCTTTTATTGAATGGCTGTGCTTATCAGACTGATTGGCGTCAAGTAAAAACCTCCAGAAAAACCGCCACATCCTCAGAAACCCTGAACCTGAATCCAGTATCGCTGTTCAGTCAGACCGTTGCATATGTCACCAGTAATATGCAAAGGTCACAGACAACGTGCCTCCCCGTAAGAGGAATCTTCAAGTCTTGTTTGAATAAACCGCAGATGTATCAGAGCATGACGTTCGTGTTAGTTCTTCTGGTTTGTCTAGTGGTACACCAGAAGTGATGGTTCGTGTAATGTAGGCTGATTTCAGAAGCTCACTTGACTCTATTTTATGTCATCTTTGTACAGATGCCTTACAATATTCTTTAATGAGATCATGTTTTTATTAAGATAAATACATCTAAAACGTACAAAACAATCATCAACTAACAAATATATCCATAGATTGTGTATAAAAGTTGTTAATAGAGTACAGGTCTGAAAAGTAAAGACACCTAACACAGGGTGACGCATCTGGCTGCAGAAAGAAACCTATGAGAAAATGTGTTTGTATTGTTCACTTGATTTATAATCCCAGTGAACAATTTCCTGGTGTGTTTGTCGGTGAAACCGCTGGCTTCAGATTTTACTGAATAGAGTTTGATGTTCACATTTTCAAAATTTTGGTCCCTGTTAAAGCCAAATGAATAATAGTGCAGCGTCCAGGATGGCTGCCCTGTGACTGACAAGTAGCTGATGTAAGACAAGAGTCACTGAGGTTTGAGTCGTATGCACAGTGACATCTTGTTTTAGCGTGCCAAGGTGGCCACAGACAAAATGGTCAGCTTAAGGCTTTAGAATAAGACTTGACAATTCAATTCAATCAGTTTTATTTATATAGCGTCAAATAACAACAACAGTCACCCTAAGGTGCTTTATATGGTAAGGTAGACCCTACAATAATATATAGAGAAAAATCCAACAATCACATGACCCCCTATGAGCAAGCACTTTGGTGACAGTGGGAAGAAAAAACTCCCTTTTAACCAAAAGAAACCTCCAGCAGAACCAGGCTCAGGGAGGGGCGGCCATCTGCCGTGACCGGTTGGGGTGAGAGAAGGAAGACAGGATAGAAGACATGCTGTGGAAGAGAGCCAGAGATTAATAACAAGTATCATTCAGTGCAGAGAGGGTGACATCACAATGCTGCTGCGATTTTTATATAATAATAATAATGTATACTTTATTGATCCCCGTGGGGAAATTACTCTCTCTGCATTTAACCCATTCACTCAGTGAAGCAGTGGGCAGCCACCAATCAGGCGCCCGGGGAGCAGTGTGTAGGGACAGTACCTTGCTCAGGGGTACCTCAGGGTAGCCGTTTAGTGGATTCAAACCCCCGACCTTCACGGGGCAATATGCTGTCTACTGAGCTATCCCTTCCCCATATACAGTCTATGTTTATTTCCTATATAAAGTTATGTACACATGTTGCTAATATGCCAATTCGTTTTCCTTGTATTTGTCAAAATGTTGCTTGTTCAATGCTCAATATAGCACTGCTTCATAAACAAACACAATAAGAGTTATCGCCCACTGCAGCATTTGTTGCTTCTTTTAGTCAACTTTTTGTTGTTGTTGCTGTTTTTTTTGGGTTTTTTTGCATCACAGTTTCACGCTTTCTGTGCTTACTACTTTCGAACCTGTCTGTGTTGAGGTCTCACAATATGTGGCAAAACTCTTCTTTTGTTAACATGAAACCAGTAATGTGTCGAACATCCTGTTATGTCACCCAAGTGTTGCAACTCTGACCTCTGTTGTCAAAACTGAAGGTCCCTGGTCTTCGGTTGTGAGGAATATCAAAAAATGAATTTGTGTGCTGACCAAGTCAAAAGTTGGTCAGTAGCATTTGAATGAAATGAACATTACTTCCACAAGCTGCTCAGTAATGATAATGTGACATAAAAGGCAAAAGGGTCAATTAGTCCCCTCAGAAGTTGGTGAAAATCTAAAGTACATGACATTTTTCAAGACATCTTTTGTGACAGCACTAAATATAAAAGTCAGCATTGTGTACTATGTGTTAGACAGGAATACTACATGTCTGAATATGTGGTCTGCAGCCAATTTTGGCTAGATGTTTGCGCTGTGGTAAAAATAAACAGTTCAGATGAATATAGGTTTAAAGTTGAAATTAACTGTGGCCTACAGAAACCCAGTCTAACAATAATGATAGGGGCTAAAGTCTTAGTAATAACTGAATGAATGATATCACCAAATGCCAGCAATTTAGTTCAGCACCCAAACATAACAATTTCAACCATAATACAAGGCTCTGTTTTTTCTTCAAATCACAATATTTTGAAATAACTAATATAGCTAAAAAAAGATGCTGCGCGAGTATAGCAAAATAGCTCTTGCATGATTAATTTCTTTGTCTTTGTTCACATGCTATTACTGTAACCAAAGGCAAACAAAAGCTGGACTTTTTCCAGCAAACTCAAAAATCTCCTTTATTTTGAAAGAAGCAACGCGTGTTGGATGGTAAACATATGACCGATCAACACCTACTAATCAGCTTTACTTCTAACAGTAAGCCCTTTAGCCAAAAGACAACCCACCTGTGTTTACAAAACTGAAACAGTTTACAGAAGGAAGTATTTATTGTCTATCAAGTCAAAATATACTTCTAGGAACAGAGAGAGAAAAATAGACATGCAGTTTACAAAAGATGGCAGAAAAGGCAGAGGAGTCAATCAGTCAATCAATTTATAAGCACATTCAGGTTAACCAAAGTTCTGTACATAGTAAAAAACTAAAAAGTAGATCAAACACACACAAAGAACAAAACAAAACTCAGTCACAATTAAAAGCTAGAGAGTAAAAATGTGTAGGAGTCATACAGCTAGGGCACATGTGCGCACTGGTCAGTAGAGTCGTCTGTATGCGAGCATGTGGTTAGTCTTTAAAAAAATTCAGGTATTGTTTCTGTCTGTTGTTATTTCATCATATAATAAGAACAAGTCGGCCTCTTTCACACTTTCTGTCACTGTTCACTGAGCAACACTGTCTGTGTTTCCTGTGGCATTACTCTGGGACAGTTTAGCCTCATCGTGAAATAACAGAAGCCTCATTGTGGTAGAAGAAGGGAAACACAGAAGAAGGATCTGGGAGCATTAAACACCGTGTGTGCAAATTGCTCACTGAGGAAGGAAACATAATGACTTTTGCAAAACTGTGAACTAAGCAAATAATTCTGTTTGCATAGTTCACACTCTTAGCAAAGTGTGTTAGCATGGAAGAGTACAAGTGATGGATATTTGTAGATGGGAACATAAACAGAGACGTTAAAATGAAGTAAACTTTTTGAAGACACAAAATATTACATGGCAACTTCACATTCGCAATTTGTTTATTTAAAACTTTGCTTCTCTTTATATCAGAAGATGGATTTCCAATAAGATCTGTAATTTAATCACATTTTTTTATTTTGCTTTTTCTCCACAGGGTTAGCATGTGCACTGGGAAATTGTGTCCTGAGGTGTGAAAATGGCTTTAGCTACAACAGAACTACCAAAAACTGCACTGGTAAATCTGTCATTACCTATCGTTTTGACTCTTCTTCGACATTTTCTTGTTTCTGTGCGCCGTTTCTCAAAACAAGAACTCTCAGACAAACATGGCATTACCATTATGCAAGGACTCTTAGGATAGTTTAATAGGAAAGTGCCCTTTCTTAATGACATTCTTCTTTATTTTTTCCCATTTTAGGACTTTTAGCTCACGTCCAGGGAGGATTACATTTGAAACAACAGTAGAGGAGTTTGAAATTGTTAGATCATTTCAAATACTAGCAGCTAATTAAAGAAATATGACACAAAGAAAATAATCTAATAAGATAGCTACCAAGTTTGCTTTAAACTGAAATAATATTTTTCCATTTGTAAAAAAATAAACTAAAAACTTAAAAGTGATTTTTTACCATCTACTTATGCGTTTCCATTTTGTATTTAAATTTACAGATGTTAATGAGTGTTCAGAAAATCCATTGTTCTGTGGGAATCATTCAAGATGCTTTAATACATTTGGCAGCTACTACTGTCAGTGCCAACCCGGATTCAGTTTGGCACGGACAAAGGAGGTTAACTTCACAGCAACAACGGGAAGTTGCCATGGTAAGTTTGTGCGAGACATGCATGTCTCCAGTCTGCTCTTACCATTTTTTGGTGTGTTTTTTCAGAGATCAGTGACCACAACAATAATGTCAACAACTGCTCTCATAAGCTAAAAAATTAATTGGGAGATACAATTGTACTCAACATTTTGCCTATCTCACTGCCATTAACAGCAACAGTGAAGCAGCTGTGAAGGTGAATGGTGTTTTTTTGTACGTAGTGTCATCAGTTCAAGTTCAGTGGTGCTGTTCCAAAAAGATTAAAATTAGGCTAAATGAGGTGTGATTGACTGATTGGCCTGATACCCTAATCTTGTGCTTTATTATCTATTGATGGCTATGCTTTATGATTTTGTATTGAAATTTACAGATACAAATGAGTGTTTAGTTTATCGATCTATATGTGGGGAACATTCAAGATGCATTAACACAATTGGCAGCTACTACTGTCAGTGCCAACATGGATTCATTCACAATTCGACAAAGGTTAACTTCACAGAGGGACAGTGCATAGGTAAGTGTGTGTGTGACATGCATTTCTCCAGTCTGCTCTCACCATTGTTTACAGTGTGTAATATTAAAAACAGATATCAGGCTTGGAAAGCTCACTATAGTTTGTTTGCTAAAGCTAGAGATCTGGGATTATCTAATGAAACTCAGTTATAGTTGTTTAACCAGATGGTATTACCTGTATTGTTGTACAGGTGTGGTGCCATGAAGATATTTTATATATTGATGTTTTCCATGTTACATTTTTGAAGAAGCTTCTTAAGTTAAATAAAAAAAAGTGTGCTGTGTATGGAGATTTGGAAAGATTTAAATGGATTAAAATTGTTGAATGTGGGGTGATTGGCTTCTGCTGTAGATTATTGAACACAAATAGGAATAAGTGATCATTTCTTGTTTAGTTTTTTGAAAAATTACAATGATAAAAGTGTTTTTAAGTCATGGTGAATAGTAAAGTAAAAGCAAACATTTTCTTATTTATGGGAACATACCGGAGTGGTGAATAAAAGCAGTAATCATGATTAGAGCAGGGCGATATGGCCAAAAATATTTATCACGATATATATTTGAAAATTTGCGATAACGATATAACTGACGATATAATTGATGCGAGACAAAATACAACTCCACAACTTTACTAGCGCAAAAAAACACCATCCATTTATTTTCACTTAAACAAGAAGCTGTTTTTTTATGTGCATTAAAGCTATATAAAAATTTAACAGTGCAAATGCAAATTCCTTGCTGAAAGTTTAACCAAAAGGCATTTCCAGTAGAAATGGGCTGACATATCCTGAGCATAACCATGTATAATATCCACTGAAGTTAAAAAGAGTTGCTTTGCAACATTAAACTGCAGTGTGCCAAATAAAAAAGTCAAATACATATTTTTTGGACCATAAGGTGCACGGGATTATAAGGCACATTAAGCGAAACAAAGCAGTCAGATAAATCAAACTTTATTCAACTCATTCTTCTTGCTTCCTCCACTTCTGTACCATTGATTCATTAATGTTGTATTATATCACAGCTGCTCTATTCCCATGTTGTTGCAGTATATTAATGACTAACCTTCTATTGTGGATGGATTATCTCAGTTGTTCTCCTGACTAAAGTTTGGTCCGTTTACAGCATCCTGCTATGCGATTGCATTTGTCTCTAACCATCAGGAAACTTCACGTTAACTTTTATTGAGTGGAAAAGTGTTAGCCTTGATTCCTCCAGATTCACTGTTTATGTTATGCTAACATAGCTGTGTCGCTAGCAATCACGTAGCACATCATTACATACCAGCTAGCCCAACTTCAGTAACCTTACAAACGTCACTGCTGTTTAGTTTCCTGTCTTCATTTATGTTGGAAGTGATAGCAGAGCTGTACGTTTGAATTTTTTCAGAAATCTCTCAGTCAGAACATGCTATATCATGCTTAGGTAACTAGCAAAACTAGCGAGCTAACTTCCGCTAGCTTCCTGCTAACTTCTAACTCCGTTAAATGTAATAAATTCTGTTTTCATGTATGCCTGGATCTTAAACTTCATAGTTACACCTGGTAAAGCAGCAATGCTGATCATTTTATTAAAGATGAAAGAATTTAGACAGTTTTTAACTCTTAGTGATGCTGCAGTGTTTGTTTGACTTTGGGACCTGAAGCAGAGGGAGTTTAGGACCCAGATTACTCCCAGATTTACGAGCACCTTAGTCCGACAAATACGGCAATAACGACAGCCCGCTTGCATGTTCTACAAAAAAAATGTGCTTTGTTGTGTATCTGACGGACAAACACCAAACCAGTTCCACATCACTGAAGTGGCACCATTTTTACAAACTAATTCTGGTTCATCCGTTTCACTCAACAATCGGCCATGTGCGTATGAAAACAAAGGCACTGCGCATGCGCGTTTGACCCATATTCTATCGCGATATTTCATTTTCCTATCGTTGCCTAACATTATACCGGTATTACCGTGAACGGTATAATATGGCCCAGCCCTAATCATGATGAGGACATCTGATATCCTGAGGCAAAATTTGAATTCTGGAATGTTTAATAATGGTCTTTGTATAAACTACAGAATATTGAAGTGAGAGTTCCAACTGGAAAAATTGTTTGTGTAGTTTTGATCATTCCATCTGCTGTTATTTGGCAAGGTTCGGATAGTGGTATCTATGGAAGCCTGTTTCCGCCACTGAAAAAAAATATATAAATAACTCGAAATTTAATCACATTTTGCGCAGAGGAATGCGCACAATTTGTTTAGTGCGCATTCCTCTGCGCCATATCCTTCCGGGTAACAAGAAAATGACGTCATTCACGTAGATTACTGATTGACAGAGCTAACTCGAAATTTCGAGTTACTTTTCTCAAAAATTCTAGTTAATAAGTCAAAAATCTGAGAAAATAACTCGATATTTCGAGAAAATAAGTCAAAATTTCGGTTTATTTTTCTTAAAATGGATACTTTCTATTTCTTTTTTAGTGGCGAAAACGGGCTTCCATAGATATCGCATGGAGCTGAATATATTAAAATTATGCTCCCCCAGATTTGCTCATTTGGGTTTGAATATTCTCGTCAAGTTCTTCTATTTCATACATTTCACAGGTGTGTTTATCTGTACACCCATTGAGTACAAACAAGCTCAACATAAAAAAAGGAAATCAAATCTGTCTCCAATAACAAAAACACACAAAAGAGAGAGAGGAGAGAGTGGGAGATCAGGCTTACAGTAGCATGCAGCCAGCAAGAGAAAATGAAAGCTTACAAAAACTCTGCCAGTGCTGATGTGATCTTTAAAAAGTCTTACATGCCCTTTACATTATAACACAGTGTCCTCTGAGCTAAACTAAAGAAATCTCCTGTGAGTTCTACTTGCAATAACTTGCAATAACTTGCAAGTAGAACTTAGTGATCCCAAAATACAAGACAAGATTTCACAAAACCGTTTGCTGGGAAAGTTTAACTCTTTCCTGAAGATCCTTTTACCAGCATCATAAAAGTCACATGACTGTGCGGGTAGCTACATTTCAGAGACATTTATTCTTTTGAAGGATGGACCAATACCTCCTATATTCAGAGTTGTTTCTGTCTGTCTAATCAAAATTATTACTTTTGAGGAGTATAAGCCTTTACCTATGCCTTTGCTCTATATCCCTACACAGATATTAATGAGTGCACAGACAGTGAAAATAAAGAAGAGCTCTGTGGACCCAATGGAGAGTGTAATAATATTATTGGGAGTTATTGGTGCAACTGCTCAAATGGATACACCAATTACAGCGTGGAAAGGACACCATGCTCAAGTAAGTGTGCAGTTTTTTGTTATTTCCTATAAACGATTGCACTTCACAGCTTTTATGTCCTCATATTCTTCACATTAGGCAACACACCTTTATTGCATTTTTGCAATTTTCCTGACACAGACGTCACTGTATTAGTTGCAGACTATATTTTCACCATCTTTTACACCACCACGTTTAAGTAGTAAGAAAACCAAATTTCATCCACTGCGCTTCCTGAGTACAGTCCCTTTTTTTCCTTCTTAGTCATGCAGCTTGTGGTTTTGCTTTCTTTTATCTTTTGGGACTCAGTTTCGTTTTTGATATCAGGGCTTACTCTACACTCTATCTACTTTCTGTATGAACTTATCAGTTCAAGAATCTAGATTGTGGCTTATGTCTTCCAGCACATTGCATAGTCTTGTTCCTTTACTGTGAGATTTTTATCACACACTTCATGGTGGAGCAAAGAATCCCAGTCAGCCGGTGTGGTGATAACCTAATGCTTTGTTTTGTCTAGAACTCGATTGTGATAACTTCCGTGCTGAGAAAAAGCCAACACAGGTAAGTGTGGAAATAAAATTATGATCATTATCAACATAATGGAACAATCACAAATATAATTAGAAGAGCCAGTTATAGTTCAAAAATAGATAATACATATAGCTCAAATTCTGTTTATCAGGTGTTTCAAAGTTACTTATTTACTGCGACAATAACATCTGGCTGGCAAAAAAATCTCATAGCACACCTGGATTCGCACACAAGTACACCAGTTTGCTTTGGCACACCACGTAGGACCTGCTCCTCTAGACGACCCTATGGCCCTGCAAGGTTCAAAATACATGAACTTTAGAATAGGGCAGGCTGAATAGTGTCTTTATTCTCTGTCTATGTGTCTCCCAGTTGCTCGGGGGCCTGGCAAACATCATGTCCATGATGAGAAACAGCTGTTTGGCTCTGTCTGGAACTGGCAGCAAAGTAAAGCTTGATGGAGATGCGCTACTGGAGGTTAGGAAAAGATACAAGTATGCATACACTCATACCAAATGCAAATGCATACGCAGTATTCACAATCCCACCTCTGTGTCTTTTATTTGTGACAGAAACTTTTCACAGAGACTGATGCGATGCTGTCTCCTGGAACCCCGAACATCGATGCAAGTGTGAGCGGGCTGCTCACTGCTGTGGAGAAATCGATTTTATTCATTGGGCCTCAGCTAAAAGACAACCACACTAAGATGGAGAACAACAAGATAGGTAATACTTTTGAATTAATGTAGATTTAATTAATTTCCATCTTGGGAACTAATAGTTAGGATGCAAAGTGCGTTATGATTTGAAATGAGTGATTTGCTTGAATAGATGCACAGATTGCTGTTCAAAGAGGAACGACTCGACCAACTGGAGATATTCGTCTGTCCAGTGAATATGCTTATCTGGACACAGACTGGGCAACAGCAGCCGGGACAAGAAAATATCCTGGTAAATTTCAGTTCTTTTCTGTCCAGTTCAAGTTTATAAGTTTATAATATTCTAATATTCTGAGGATCTTTTATAGGTTTTGCTGTGGCTGCATTGTTGAGCTACAAAAACCTTGAAAGCTCTGTGAACAGGTCTTTCGAGATGGTCAAAGGAGCTAAAGAAAATGGAGCAGACCCCTCCTACCAGGTCTTCTCTAAAGTTGTGTCTGTGGTGGTCTCAAATCCGTCGACTCAGAAACTGAGCCGCTCTGTCAACATCACCTTCAGGCATCTTGAGGTAATCCCACCTGTGTCACATCCACTTTTTTAAAATCAGTCATTTACTTATTTTGAGCTTCACAGTAACAAACATGAGGAGCAAAAGAACAAGAGATGTAAATAAAACATAAATCGCGTCTTTGACATCTTTGTTTTGGTTTTAGGACATAGAGGAATCGGTTAACGTGAGTTACATCTGTGCATATTGGACCGAGACAGGGGCCTGGTCCACAGATGGTTGTTCTAAGCAGGACTCCAATGCCTCACGCACCATATGTACATGTAACCATCTGAGCAGCTTTGCTGTTCTCATGGCTCTTCACCCCATCGAGGTAAGAAACAGCTTAAAAAAGTGTAACCATGTAAGGTTTAAGACCTCATCGGTGACCCTGACCCTAAACCTAACGCTTGATTAAAAAAAACAAACAAATTCTGATGCATGTCAGTTTGAAATTTTTCTTGTCCCCTAATTCCCAAGACATGGGAGAACAAATGTAAAATTACTCTATCTAAAAACATAGGGTAAGGGTCATCAGTGTTCATGACTTATACCTCAATGAAATACAAATCATTTTCTATTAGAATAGCATTACTTTATAAGTTTATAAGTAAAATTATTTTATGATCTTGAAAAGAAATGTGCAACAAAATGTTATTTACTGGTAACCAGCTGCACTCACATTCACACTTATTGTCTTCTCTTCCAGCACACCTATGGGCTCGAGCTGGTGACTAAAATAGGACTGACCATCTCCCTGTTGTGTCTCACACTCTGCATCCTGACTTTCAAGTTCTGCCGTTCCATACAGGGAACCCGCACCACCATCCACCTGCACCTCTGCATCTGTCTCTTTATAGCTGATCTTATCTTCCTGGCTGGCATTTCTCAAACTAAACCCGTGGTACGTTTCTAAAAGGAAAAAAAAAGCTACATGTGACATGCTCTACATTATTTAAGGAGAAAATGTAAATTCACCAGCATTCGTGGTAACAACAATATCTTGTGCCAGGCATGGCAGCTAATGGCCTGTACTTGAGAATGTTGGTCAAATCATAGTTAATGTAACTAACTAGTTTGTCATATAGTGTCATGCAACTTCTTCACATGATACTTACCTTTCTGTGTATATGCTGTGAAGCAGAGTCTTTCTCACTTTAACGCTGGAGCATTCCTGCAGAAATAAATCTCGAATGGCGCTTTCTGACATGATAAAGCAGAATACCCTTGTGGGTTTTCTAAAGGGGAAAAAATGTACTTTTTTAAAAATAATCTGTCCGTGAAAATTTTTCACAGACAGATTGTTGGAGTAGGCTCAGAATGGAGCAGAAAATTACAAAAATGAGGACAGGGAAGTTTGTTGCAAAGAAAACTTCAGTGTGAATCAGAATCTATCCCATAACCTAACCTATTCCACATGTGCTAGCCAGAGGCACGGTTTTAGGAAACATTTGCTTTGCTTGATTATTCCCATTTAGTTGTAGTTAATGCCATTTCATTCATTGATGACTTTGTGAGTAGCTCTAAAAATGCCTCTAGATGTCTGTGGACTAATTTTTTATTGAAATAATGTTGGCTGACATTACCTACTGCAGTCACACTTAATTACACTTCACTGTTTGAACTGTGATTGTTTGAATTGGGTAGTTTACATAATCACGACTCTGCAAAAATAGATGAAGACTTGTTTACCTCTTAATGCTGTCGTTTATTCGTCTGACTAAGAACAGAATATATTTTGATCAGACACACTGGCTTGTTACAGCAGCTCAGCTATAAACTAACCAATGCAATAATAAGAAAAGACCTGTATCTGAACGAGACCAGAATAAGTACTGCTGAGGCAGCGTGGCAGCTCAGGATAGTACCAGAGAACAGTACCTAGCCTAGCAAGTGTAAAATGCCATTTTTTCGATATTTTAACACCTCAAAAGTACAAAAACCCATTTATAATTTGTCTCATTAACAATTAGATTGTTTTCAGCGCTCATATGTTGCAAATGGAAGTAATACAAACTAACTGTAAACAATCATGAGCTCAGAAAACCGTGGGCGGATTTCAGCCTTGCCAGGAGCATCTGCCAACGCTGAGAGAGGGTGTCCTTGAGCTGATAAGCTTCCACAGATACATGGATAACAAACTGTAATAATTATGGCAAGTGGATAATTACCTGATAATGCAGACGAGGTAGCAGCTTGCTGGTTAACCTGATGCTTCTTTTTAGTTCTCTCTCTGTTAATCTATTGATCGGTTTTGGGATTCAGCAGAAGAGATGCACCGAGGAATTATCTGTGGTTAACTCTGACAGCAACAAAGTAACAGCCAAGCCTGGCCACTGTTAAAGTGTTGCTGTTGGCTTGATTTGTCACACCTTGTGCTTTTCACAGCTGTCAATAGTTACTTTGTAGTCTCTTCTCCATCAGAGAGATCACATGACTGAAGGTTCACGATAAGCAAAAATGAAACAAGAGCACTTAGTGAGCACACCTCACCCTGAAGTGCAAGGGCTATACTAAGACTAAACTATAACTGCTGATGTCTGACCTTGAAGCATTACATGCTAAAATAGTGTATTTTGTTAACCTTGTCCATACGATTGGAGTAGAAGTGATGCTGTGGTACTGTGTTTTCTGATGTTTATGTACATCTTTGCTCCATTAATACATTGGCAGTAAAGCTGTAAAATGCTACTAAGCTACTTATTCATGTGGTCTTAATTAAATTTGGAGAATGGAAAATGTTTGTGTGAATAATTCTCACTCACATAAACATTGCAAGCAGCTGACTGCTGTACGATCAGGGATAGAGCGGTGCTTTCTCCTCTCTGACATGTTCTTTTTCCGTGTCCTTTCACATTACAGGGTGGCTGCAGGTTTGTTGCAGCAATGCTCCATTTCTTCTTCCTGGCGGTATTCACTTGGATGCTGTTAGAAGGGGTGCAGCTGTACCGTATGGTTGTTCTGGTGTTCAATGCCACCATGCGGCCCCTCTACCTATATGCTGTGGGCTACGGGACGCCTCTGTTTATCGTCATTATATCCGCCTGCGTTAGACCAAACGGATACGGCACTAAAAAATAGTAAGTCTTCCAGTAACTAAAAGCAAAATAAATAGTTTGTGATGAACAGAGAAGGCTTGTCTGTGCATGTGTTTCTACAGTTGCTTAATAGTAATGACATCAGTAGATTACATAAACTTAATGCTATCTATCTCAGTGAAGCAAAGAACATCCTGTTGTGAACGTGTGTTTTATCACTCCTAAACGTAGCTGCTGGCTATCCACGGATGACGGCTTCGTCTGGAGCTTCTTCGGGCCTGTGTGCTTAGTCATCTTTGTGAATGTCTTCTTCTTTATCATCACCGTCTGGAAACTTGCCCAGAAGTTTGCCAGCCTCAACCCAGACCTCTCCAACCTGCACAAAATTAAGTCAGTCTGTGTATTAATTTGAATGTGTAACCCTTTCCACTGCATGACCAAACTGTGTAACTATAAAATGTACAATATATAGATTCAATATGGCAGCTTCGGGACTGGGAATTGCTTTGATAGAAAGAATACGTTTTGTGAGGGGGAAAAAATGGAGGGAATGTTTTCTTAGTTGTGACAGCTCCCTGATGGGCTCCTGTTAATGGATTTTGTCTCGCCTGTCTACCTACAGTATGCTCATACTTAGCTCACGGACCCTCCGCTCATAGCTGCAAAAAACATTAGAGTCAAAATGAAAAAGAATCCCTCTTTCCTTTTGCTAGTCGATCATGAATGATGTGTAGTTCAGTCCAAGGAGTTGGGAAAGTGAACTTCTTGTGCCAGAAACAAGAGAGCAAGATGTTTTTTTCAGTAGAGAAAAAGTCAGAAGGCATTAAATTATAATCCAACACTTTCTGTCAGTGGAAGAAAAGTCTCTTTTTCACACTCTTTTTCGATCTTCTTGTTTGCTAAATGGATTCTTGGCTAAGTTGGTAACTTGAGCTAGGCTGGATAAATAAATAGAACAAAGGAGCCATACAGAGCAAACTGACAGAAACTTTTTTTAAGAGTGCCTCTTTTAATCTCTCTGTTATATTTATCATTAGCCTTTGGCTTTTCTGCTTCCACATACATTCAGCAGACAGCAAAGTGAACTAAAATGAGCTGTTCTGTAGCTGCTTTGCCTAGAACACATGTCTCATTGTGTTCTTTCACTTTTAATGGGGCTTTCCAAACACTGATGTAGTAACTGAGTCATCCGTGTGTAACCTTTACCATTCTCCGGTAATCTTTATTGACTTACCCTTTGTTTCATCCTTCTTTTCCGTCTTCAGAGCTTTCACTGTGACAGCTATAGCCCAGATGTGTATTCTGGGTCTGATGTGGATATCTGGGGTCTTCTTGTTTCAAGAGGATCCCCCTATTGCGGTGTCGTACATTTTCACCATCTTCAACAGCCTGCAGGGCGCACTGGTCTTCATCATGCACTGTCTGCTGTCCAAACAGGTACGAATACAGTATATTTGTGTAAAGCTTGATGTGGACATGATGCTAAAACAGAAATTAAAACAGCATGAAAATGTATATTTAAAAAAAATCAATGAAAAGGGCAAAAGCAGTGACAAACATGCTAGATTGTGTCAGTATGCGAGGTGGCAACACAGATTTGTTTCTTAATGTTCTGTTGCCCTCTGTAGGTGAGAGAGGAATATGCCAATTTCCTCTCCTGTATCTGCACATCACAGAAGAAGAGATACTCAGACCTAAGCACCACAAATCCCTCCAGCAGTCAATCACAAGTAAGCATGCAATAATACCACTGGATATCATCATCGGTCACAAGCACACTTTGTAGTGGAAAGTAACAAACTGCATTTTCTCACTTGTAGCACTTTAGTATTTTTTAATCTACTAGGGATGTTTAATTATTAGCTTTTCAGAACAATTACTCTGTTTCTAACCGTGTGGTTTGTCTCCCTTTAGGGTTCAAAGAGTGGGCAGCAAACAGGAGAATCACAAATATGAAGAGCTCAAGCTAAAGCTGTCCTCCAAAGACTTAATGACTATCACACATTCAGCCTATTTTGTCACCTACAGCAATTCTTCATTTAAACTTGAAGTCTAAAAGCAGTGACTCACTAAATGATTACACAATGCTGGGGGCTGTTGGCAGATTCACCCACACTCGGTGACTTAGGAAAAAAAGAAAAAAAGTGGTTCCTGGATATTTGCATTCAAACTATAGTTCCTAGTTTTATCCAAGTCCTCTTAAAATCCTTTATTTCAAAATAAAATGTCATTCTTAGGTACTGATAGCAAGCATTTATAGCTTGTCTTTAATGCGTCACATCATAGAACAGTTAGAAATGAAATCGTGACCTCTTAAGCACAGGTTATTCCTCGTAGGTAGGTAACGTAATGTTAATGGGACCAAATTTCAGTTCAATCCAGTAGCATCGTCTGCTACTCACAAGGTCGCAAGGTCCGATTTACCTCCTGAATTAGGTCATTTTCCTCATTGTTTGTGTGCTGTAGCACTCTTTGTAGTTCAAGGCGTACTGGTAATGACAGATTTTTATCGCTGAGTTTAAAAAAAAAATGTCATTAAAGTCACAGGCAAGAAGAAGCCGGCTATTAAAAGTGTTTATTCAGGAGTGTGAAAGTGCAGCTGCTCGAGTGGCTTTTTGGTTCATGCAGAACATATCACAGTAATAATATAAGCTGTATTCCTTTCAAAGTCATAAAAAATGATATAATTATGTTAGTATTTATTTTCAGTGCAGACAATAAAGTCTATGTTATGTAGGCTACAAGAAAAAAACGAGCATGCAAACTGTTCTGTTTTACATATTTGTATTTTTGTTTTTGCATAAATGGCTGTTTGTATATAAGATTGGGAATGTTTTTTGTTACTGTTGGATAATATTTGTTTTCATGTACTCTATTTAACAGTAGGCTGCAACGGAAACAGCTGACCAATGATGCAAATTACCCATGAAGTGTCCCTGAGTTTCCCCTTGTTCCCATGTGGATTCTTGCAAGGAGTTTATGTCTGCTTCTTTGATTATGAACAAAACAAGTGGTTTTTTAAAAAACCACTACTTGTGGCTATTTTCAAAGACTCGCCTTGATTAACAGCTGCGCTGTGCCTTTTTTTCCCCACCCCAAGTGCATATTTCAAGGGTTTTCTTTTTATTCTTGAAATTGTGAACTTGAAATTCTAAATCTGTCCCAAAATGAGTGGGCAATTCACAAAAACAGACCCACCCTACTGATAAGCCTGCAACTTCCTGCATGCAAAGTGTGTTTAAGCCTGTGAGCTGTCACAATGTGCCTTTACACATCTTAGTTACTGTAAAACTTAAGCGATGTACAGACCTGAATTTATTTTGTTGCACTTTTCCATGACGATAAATATCATGATCCTGCACCTCTTTACTCACATAGTGCACCAGCCTCATTTACAGATCCTGAACAGTAAAAATAAACTTTTTAATATATTTCCAGTTACAGAAAAAACAAAAAGTGACAAAGATGTTAATATAAGGAAACATTTCGATTGTTTTTATTGTCTTAATCCTTACTGCGAAATATATTAAAGTCACCTCGTTGTTGGTTTTAACATCTACCCTGTTCTTCGGTTGGTAAGTGTGATTGCACTTTTATGGCCATCAAACCTTTTTTTCATACAATGCTATGGATATCAATGTGAAAATAGCTACATGCTTTTTTTGTTGTATTGTGAATGTAAGTTATATGAACTTATTTTTTTACTTTGTTTATATTTGGTACTGTTTTCTTTGAAGAATGTGCACCATAAGATTTATTAAAGCTTCTATTTCATCTGAAAAGAAGATTGTGGTTTATTAGCATTAATCGATAACATGCCACCTTTTTTCCCCCACAAATTGACCTGTTGATCCATCCATCTTCTTCCGCTTATCCGGGACCGAGTTGCTGTTGATGTAAATTCCAAATCCATCCATCCTTTCATGGAATGGAATGATTTATAAAGCATAGTTTTCATATTGCTTGTTAATCCAAATAGTCTTTTTTAATCTTAAAGGATTTTTTTTATAAAATTTTCCTTTGAAAACTGCTTTAATCAAAATTATCTATTTAGTAATGATTTTTAAAAAAAAAGGAAAAAAAAAAGCCCTATACACCTAATGGATTCAAATGTTATAACTTCGACGCATTCAATAAAATTGAACTTCTCTCTGCTTTTAAAATCTTGGCGCTCATTAGCCTTTCTGGGAAATAATAAATACTGATGATTAAACTCTTCCTTGATTGTAAGTGAGTAATCGTCTATTGTAGTTATTCAGATAAAGAAATCGTGCCTATGGATGAACCCAGTAAATAATTTTCCTCATGAAAGCACACATTTCTGATTTTATAAACAGGACCTGCAGCGCTTTGATTCAGGAGTAATGAATCGCACTGGCTCTGCGGTGACGCAGGAACTGCATGGGTTGTAACTTGTGCAACTCTCTGCTGCGTGCTGCCTCTTATCAGGCATTTCACCTCTGGCTTTGCAAACATCTGACAGCTCTTTGAGCTGCTTCTGGTGCTGTTACTCAATTTAACAGTGAAGCTGACATTTAACTCTTCACAGCACACTGTTGCTACTGAATCCCTTTTTATTTCTCTTGGACTATCATAATTAAGAATCTTTAAGAGGTAAGCCTCATCTCATGACATTTCAGTTGAGTGTATTTTCATGATTTTTGTACCTGAAGTCATTGTTTGTAGTCTCAGAGATAAGATCATGGAGCGAAAGATCGGTGTCATATTGAGCTTCGTTGGTTTGGGCGCTGTGTGGCTGCGCTCCTTCCCCTGGCTCTGCAGTCTGCTGGTGGGGCTAGGGCTGTGCTTGGTCCATATGGGATCTTGGAAGAACATTCATATAGCTTTACATACCGTTAAAAGAGACTTTATGTAAGTAGGTCGTTTGCATGGGCTTGTCCCACATTTGCTTCTATGCTGGTCCATTCCTGTTTGTAAATGCCCTTCACTGTTCTCCTGTCCTCTTCTTTGTGTCTAAAAGGTGTTTAGCTATTATAATTAAAGTGAGAATTTCCATGTATCACCATCGGCGAAACCGAAGAACCATCCCTGCCCTGTTTGGCCAGTTAGTGAAACAACACCCCGACAAGCCCGCCTTGATATATGAGGCCACAGGAGAGGTGAGGTCTCATCAAGAATAAAAAAATAGAAAGAAAACATAGCACCTTAATTAAAACAGCGAATAAACTGAATTAAGATGACTGATTTTACATTTTCATTTCAGGTTTGGAGTTTTAGAGAGCTACAGGAGAGATGCCACGCTGTGGCCCACTGGGCATTGGCTCAGGGGTGGACTGAGGGTGATGTGGTGGCTTTGTACATGGAAAGTCAGCCTTTAATGGCAGCTTTATGGCTGGGTTTTGCTATGATAGGTGTTGAGGCTGCTCTTATCAACTACAACCTTAGACAGCAGTCATTGCTACACTGTCTCAGTGTTTCTGGAGCTCGAGCGATGGTGTTTGGATCGGAGATGACTGGAGGTGGGAACTAAATATACTTTGCTTATTTGGCCAGAGGTGGAATAATCTGTTTTCAGCTAATAAAACATGTGCTGATTTGCCTGCTTTACATTTTTCACACTTTTGATTGTCTTCCAGCTGTAACAGAGGTGAGTAGCATGTTGCAGCCCAGCGTGGTTTTGTTCAGCACTGGTAAGCAGGAAGACAGGGATGAGCTTCAGGTTCAGAGTTTGGACTCTCTGCTGGCCCGTTCACCCACACACCCACCACCCTACAAGATAAGGAAAGAGTTCAATGGTGAGGCTCTGTAGAATTTGTGCACGTGGGTAGGGGCATGCTGCATTTTACATTTTACAAAGTTTGATTGCAACACATTCTTGTCCTTAGCAAGTCTTTGCCTGCTAGAGTAAATGGCTGGCTGCCAAAATTGGCTGTCTTACGTATTTTTTTTCTTCTAATTTAGATCACATGTGTGTCAAAAAAATGGGAAAAAAAATGGAAAAAATCATCAAGTTACTACAAAGTTCAAGACTATGAACAATATTTCTCTTTTATTTTATATAATGCATGCAAATACAACTCTGGGCATGTTTAATTCAATCGTTTACATTGTTGTGCATTCGTTCTCTTGTTTTTAACAAAGGCATTGTTTTTGTCTTTGTTATTGCTTAGCATTCCTATGTTGACACACTTCAAGTCTTTACTTGATTAGCCTGTATGGGACGGAGAAAAAACAGATAGACTAACAAAAAAATATGTAAAGAATGACGGGAGCGTCACGGTGCATGCCACCATGTGAAACACCGTCAAAAGGTTTTGAGAATGCAATATGGAAATTTCTTCTTCTCATTGTATTTGCAGACAGGCTTTTCTACATCTACACTTCTGGTACAACAGGAATGCCAAAGGCAGCTGTAGTGGTGCACAGTCGGTAAGTTTATCTGTGGACACATCTGCAAAGGTGATGCAGTCCACTTAGGGACCTAAACAGTTTTATCAACAGTTAATAAAACTTACTCTTTGAATTTTGTTGTAAGACATGTCTATGACATTTCAGTCACAACATTGCACTTTTAAGAGAATCCTTTAAATAATGAGATAAGTAATAGTGATGACTTCTGTCACTTAGTTTGGTGTTCTTTTTTGTCAGGTATTACCGCATCGCAGCTTTTGGTTTTCATTCTTTTGGCTTACGTCCTGATGACATCATGTACAACTGCCTTCCTCTCTATCATTCTGCAGGTAGGCCTTGATTCTTCTCATCCATGTTTTCAAAATACATTTAAAATTAATATAAAGTAAGATTTCCCACGCTTACACATCTTTAGAAGCATGATGCCATAATAATGAGAATCATTCTTCATAACTCTCATATTATTATGTCTATTCTAAAATAATATATTATCCCATTTTTAAAAAGTATTTATTTTTGCTTCCATTGGCTTTGATAAATGATAAAATCTATTTGAGGTTTACAAATCTTATTATTATACTAAAAATACATTTTTTCCTGAAGCCAGACATTCATCTCACCAGACATTTAGTGATGTCATTTTCTGGGCTAAATTTGATAAAGGCTCATCAGTTTTGGTGCAACTCAAATGCAGGATGCGGAGGAAGGCAAAAATAAACAAAAAGTGAGATTTTATTGCCGATACAAAAATCCCCAAACATACCAAAATCCAAAAGAGAAAACAAAACGTGAATCAATACCAAAAAGGGCAGAAGAAGAAGAACCCTAAAGTCACACTCAGGAAAACAGTGTTTGGAGACTGGAGCGTGACTAAAGTTATTGCAACTGTGTGCAATGAACCTGCAATTTCGGTGCTTCTGGAAAGGCTGCCTTGCAGTCAGGGACTAACTCTGGGACCAGTCGTGTCAGTCATTTGCTGTCTTCAAGGCAACTTTGGAGGAATAGTGATTCAGTTGCTACACAACCATTAGCTGCAAAATGACATCGATGCTTGAAAACCTTGATCAAAACCAGCCGGCAGTCAGTTGAATGAGATGTACTGCAGACAAGCTCCGCTTATCAGCTGAGACTGACTCACTCTTAGCAATCTGTTTGTGTTTGTTAATGAGACTGATTATTGGCAACATTTCCCAATTTGTCTGCATGTGACTGCAGATGGATGGCAGTTTTTCAGAGGCAGGTTGCCCCACCAATTGACCTGTGGAATTGTCTTGCAATCAGAAGTGGTTGTCCAAAGTTGAGGGTGTTGTTCAATCTCTGGGCAACTAGTTGGCTCAACTATTTGCAATCAGTCTCCGACAGCACAACAAACCCCGCAACGACAGCTGCCTCAACACACTTTATATAGGATAAAAAATACATTGAACAAATAGACAATATGACAATAAACTGACATAGGACAGACAGGCACACCAAGAGAAGACAGGAAGCAGGCAAAGGTACAGGTGGTAAAGGTAGATAATGACAAAGGAGGGCTAGCAACAAAAAGCAGAAAGTGAAATAAGAAACACAAGAAAATTAATCTTCAGTGTGACACAGAAAGTAAACAAAATAGGCTACATATGACTGAAACATGAAGGTGAGCAGTAAACATGATGAGAGAGGAGCATAGAAAGCATGGGATAAAAAAACACTACAAACAAGAATAACTTTAAATTTAAATTCTTTAAATTTGGTTCAAAAGTAAAAGTAGAAAAGGGCAAATGTTATCATCTTTAGGTTATTACAAAGTTTTTCACTTCAACATAATTTGAAATCAAGGACTTAGGTTTACCCACTGAGCAATTTTCTTTTAATGAGAGGTCTAAAAGAGGTCTACTGGTAACTGTCAAGGCTAAATCAAGCTATATTCAAAAGTGAAATTTTAATAACTGTCTAAATGTCTTTTGAAAAGCTTTTCACCTTTCATGCTTTATACAAGTGTTAACACTGTTCAAATGGCTGGCATGGTTGACTAGGAGGGATACTGTTTCTGCAAATATGTAAAAGAAAGAACAAGTTTACAAGTATATATTTGTTTTACAGAAGTCCTTGTTGTATGTGCTCATGTGTTCATGGTGATATTTACAGGAAACATCATGGGTTTAGGGCAGTGTTTGCTCTTTGGTTTGACTGTTGTAATCAGGAGGAAATTCTCAGCCAGTCGCTTTTGGGATGACTGTGTCAAACACAACTGCACTGTGAGTACACACTGGTGCAATAACTGTGCCTAGCCACAGGCCAGATGTCCTATTGATTTTCTTGAGCCAGTTCTATAAACAAGACTTGCGATTTGGTTTTAGTGTGTAATTGTACCTCTATGTCTGTGCGCACACATAGGCAATCCAGTATATAGGAGAGATCTGCCGTTATCTGTTGGCTCAGCCTGTTGGAAAATCAGAGGCTCGTCACCGGGTCCGTGTTGCCATCGGTAATGGACTCCGTCCCTCGGTGTGGGAAGAGTTTGTCAAGAGATTTAGAATCCAAAGAATTGGGGAATTTTATGGCGCCACAGAGTGCAACTGCAGCCTGCTCAACATAGATGGAAAGGTATGCTTACCTGGATGTTGTTTTACTGATTTCTTAGGAGGCTAAAGAATTTAAAACACATCTTTTTTACGTACCTGCTATATTGTATGTTTGCACATCCAGGTCGGGGCGTGTGGCTTCAATAGTCGCATCCTACCAAATTTTTATCCCATCAGACTGGTCAGGGTGCAGCAGGATAGCAAAGAACTACTGAGGGATTCACAAGGCCTCTGTATACCCTGTGAGCCAGGTAACACCCTGCATACACACACATACATGCAAAGCTACAATAGAGAGAAAAAAGGCAAACAAAAAAGTTGTAAACAAATGCAAAAATCATCTTTCATCTTTGCAGGAGAGCCAGGCATGTTAGTGGGACACATCAACCACACCGATCCGCTCAGAAGATTCGACGGTTATGCTGATCAGGATGCCACCAAAAAGAAAGTTGCTCGCAATGTGTTCAAGATGGGAGACTCTGCTTATGTCTCAGGCATGTTTTATTTTGTCTCTTTAACGTTAGTCAGAATAATAATGATGGACTGTCTGTTTCTTGATTTCCAGTTTTATAATATCATACATGCTTCATCTCACAGGTATCCAGAAAAAGAAAGCTGCAGATGCTAAATTGCCATATGAACTTTTACCTTTGTTTATAGTTTTTACTACATGCAGTTCACATTTTAATTGGCTTCTGTTTTCATAAGAAAACTGAAAATAATTTATGATCATGACACCACTGGACTGCTTCCAGTACTTCCGCTATTTTCAGCAGTGAAAGTCCCATTCGGAACACTTTCACTGCTGCATCTGTAATTTCACCACAGTCAACATTTTTTTCACAGAGCAAACATCACCTTTAGTGTTAAGGATCATTGATTGCAATGAAAGTTTGCTCCCTGTGACAGTTTCCAAGCCAGATGATGGTGCATTGTGGGGAGTAAGCTTGTCATCTTTTTCATTCAAGCAGTTTGTGAATCGTGAATTCAACCCTCACTGAAAGTAGTCATTTTCTGGCTTTGTCATTCTCTCACGTTGTTCTGGATGAATTTTGACTCTTCTTTACAAAGTTGCTTCTGTTCATTGGTTTATTTACAGCTCTCTTAACATCCACAATAGAATTTCAATCAGGTTGAGCTCTAGATTTTGACTGGGCCATTACAACACCTTGATTCCTTTTTTTGTAGATTTTTTCAGACTTAATAATGTGCTTGGAATGACAGCCCTTTGGCTAAGCTTTAGTTGTCAGACAGATGGCCGTAAAGAGCAGTGATTTTGCTCGGTGATTGCAAAACAAACCCAAATCACCCCTCCACCATGGTACTTGACAGCTGATTGTAGTCAAAACTGGTGCTGTGCATTATGGCCAAACATCTCTACTTTGAACTCATCTATTTAAAGGACATTAGAAGTATTGTGGTTTGTTCAGATGCAGCTTTGCAAACCTAAGCTGTGTCATATTGTTTTTAGAGAGAAGAGGGTTTTTTCTGTTTGGCAACCTTTACAAATTAGCCATACTTGCTCAGTCTTTTTTCTAATTGATCTAATTAACATGCTAACTAAAGCCTGTAAAGTCTTTGGCTTTTTCAAAATTAAAAAGCATCTGGCTGCTGCTTATTTCTTTAATTCCTATGGAAGCAGTAAGGGTATACTTAGTATTTCCCAGTCCTGTGAATACGTTCTTTTTCACGACTGTCATTCATTTTCAGCGATTATTTTATTGCTCTGTCACTGTCTGTGCTTTAGGTGATATACTGGTGATGGATGATTATGGCTACATGTATTTCATGGACCGCAGCGGCGACACTTTTCGCTGGCGAGGGGAGAACGTTTCCACGACAGAGGTGGAGGGAGTCCTCAGCAAACTACTGGGACACACCGATGTTGCCGTCTATGGAGTGTCTGTGCCAGGTATAGATGAAATGAATTCTTTCATCGGCACATTTCAGGCAAATAAACAGACTCAAAAGCTGATGAATACTCTGTGTTTTATTGTGTTCAGGTGTGGAAGGGAAGGCCGGTATGGCAGCAATAGCTCAGGAGGGAAACCAGTTGGACCTTGATGCATTCTTGATCGGTGTACAAAAAGCTTTGCCCTCCTACGCACGCCCTGTCTTCCTTCGGTTCATGCCGTCTGTTGACACTACAGGTGAACATCAGTGAAAAAACATTCAAACGGCAATGTGATTTTATAAAATTACATAAAAACTATATATATATATATTTTATCTTGTTCACAGGTACTTTCAAAATTCAGAAGACACGGCTGCAGAAGGAAGGATACAAGCCACAAAACTCGAGTGAAAAGATTTATTTTCTGAACAGTCGTGCTGGACATTATGAGTCTGTCACTGATGAATTATATGATGCCATCAATGAAGGGAAAGTGTCTCTTTGAAAGAAGGAGGAGCTAACAAGGCTACTGGGTTAACACAACTTACTCTCACTGTGTTTTTGATATAGTTACTTTTTGTTTGTTGTTGTTTTTAAGATGAACATTAAGCTCACCTACCTGAATAGATTTGGCTTGGTCAGATTTCTCTGAGGCATTATATATATATATATATATATATATATATATATATATATATATATATATATATATATATATATATATATATATGTATATATATATTTATATATATATGAACAATGTGTGAATTTCCCATCATAATAAATAAGAATTTTTTTGTATTTCTAGTAATAAAACATGTTCCTTCTTACAAGAAAAGGAATGACTGAAAACTCAGTAATTTATGGAAATTAAGTAATAACTATATCAAATAACTATTATTTGAAAATTCATCTTTTAACATGACCAATACTCCATAGCTGCCTAAAGACTTGTTTCAAACAGAGCAGCACAGAAAGACTCAGGACAGCACTGCACGGCAAACTTGAATTACCAGCTTGTGAATGCCTGTACCAGCCAGTCCCGGTGCAAGTTACATTTTATCCTTCTAAGCATTTTTCTCAAGTTATCATGTGTCAAAATTAGCAGCCTTGAATCATGGCACAAAATATGTGGGTTCGTTTTGTGAAAGCAAAGTCACTTTTAACTTTCATCACCTAATACCAGTCACGTTGAGTCCAAGCACCAGTGTGTTATATTACAGTACATCCTGGGCATTGATTGGCTTTTAAGGCAGACACTGACGTTGAATTGTATTTTAAAGTTAAAAATGATATCTGGGTTAATATCAATCATTCTCCCAAAAACTTGCGACACATGGGTAGCTGTCTGCAACTGATGTGCTGAGAATTCCAATGTGGATGAAGCAGATTCAACAACAGAAAAACGTCTTTATTAGGCTGCAAACGAGAGGAACAAGGAGCAGGTTCCAAGGAAAACAGAGCGCCAAGGTAGCACATGAGAAAAGTGACAACAAAGACTAAAGGAATGTATGGGCATATATTGACACTGAGAACTAACTGGGGTTACATGTATGAAGATAATCAGACAGGCAGAAAGTTACAGACTTATATAAACAAAACTAAAGCTCAATAAATAAATAAAGGCCAATCAGACGCAAGTGGACAGTTTTTTTTTCTCATCTGACTGAAACTATCAGGACAAACAAACAAGGCTGACACTGTATCCTAACAGCATATTCAAGTTTTAAAGACCCCTCCTGCAGCATGCATGAGACTAGGGATGGCTGTGGAAGTGGCAAACTTACCCATATTTTGTTCTGTTCCTGTCTGTGTGATGTGGAAACTGTTGACCCCAGGAGACTCCCTCAGATGCTGTCCATCTTTTATGGGGTCGAAGGCCTCTTGAGTTCATGAAGCGACCAGAAGGTTGCATGCATGCATGCAAACTAACTCTAGAGGGCAATGTGTTTCATCTTATCAGACATACTAGCAGCTACCCTAGTGTTTTCCCACAGGTACTAATATAAAACGTATCATATCGTCAGGCACAATCATGCTTGTCTGTTAAAATAAACAACAAAGCTACAAACTAATTAATTCCAACCTTGCAGTTGTGTGAAAAAGAGTTTGTCATTTTAAATACCCATTCTCATTCATTGACTAGTTGTGAAACATTTGATTGAATCAAGCTTCTCTTTATTCAGTGACAATTTTTTTCTTTCAGGGATTTCACTGCATGACTGATTCACTTTTTCCATTCCAGTGTTCAGTGTTACTCTGGTTGTTTCACAAAAATCTTTCACATAAATCCCTCTCCATGTGTTCTTCTGTGAGTTTCTTGTCAGCCTAAAACACAATGAAAACTGTTTGTAAAGTAAGAAGACGGTAAAATAAATAAAACATCAGCTCCAATCATTTGAATGCATGTTTACAGGTCTGTGGGACATTTTTGCAGTGAGGCATCTTTTTGCTCATCCCATTTGTGATGTTCAGAGCTCCCCTTAAAGGCAAAAAGACTTTCTGCAATAAGTGCCCTTCTGATTAGCTGCTAGTTATCTAGTATGTAACATATGTTAGTACTTTACCAAATCAAGTAGTGAAAAGCAAGTACATTTACTCAATTGCTCAAGTTCTTGAGGAGTCTCCAAATATTTATTCACAGTTGCAGAAGTCCTTATTTATCTTATACTTGATTTTGGTGTAGCCCCACAGTTCATTCTTTGTCTGAAGCTCATTTGGCTCCTCTACTATAACTCAGCCTTCCTCTGATTGGCTATCCCTTACACACAAAAGGGTTGAACAGTCACAGATGTGTGTCCAAGATGCCCATATAAAGAAGATTTCCTCATATAGACATCATACATAGGTTGAACACTCTAGCCTGAGCTTTTGTCAGATACCAAATCACCGTGAGTGGTATACGCAAAATGTTTGTTATAATATTGCTTATTTATTAGGTTTTTTCATATTTGTTAGTCTCATATGTTTCGAATCATCAAAAAAATTTTAATATTAGACAAAAATAGCCAAAATAAAAGTAAAATTAGTTTTTAAAAGATGTTTTCATTTACTAAGAGGAAAAAAGCAATCCAAACTTACTTGACCTAGTGTTAAAAAAGACACCGGTTTGTGATGTTAAACCCCAGTGTGGCTGAATTAAAATAATTCAGAGAAGAAGAATTGGCCAAAATTTCTCCACGATGATGCCAAAGACTCATTGCCAGTTATTTAAAATATTTGATTGCAGTTTGTGCTGCCAAGTATAGCAGAACCAATTATTACTTTTCATGTAAGTCCAGGTAGGTTTGGATAGATTTTTTCCCTTAATATTTTTTCCCTTAAAATATTAAGTCTGGTTATTTTCATTTAATATTAACATTCATTTGATATCAGAAACATTTTAGTGTGACAAAGATGCACAAAAAAGGAAATCAGGAAAGGGCAAAGAGTTTTTCACAACACTATATAACAAAAACTAAGAAGAAGCATAACTGATGCTCTGATCAAGTGCCACAACAGGAGAGCAATGACGAGATCATTCTGCACAAAAAGTACTTTTACTTCATTTTTGACATGTTTCTGTACATTTTTTAAATAAGTAAAAAGCAGAAACACTACTACCACTACTTTTTCATAAGTTATACTTTGAATATGATAATACATCTTTTCTCGTATTTGTAAAGACTTGACAGAAGCACAACCCACCTCTCCAGGTCTTCAGTTTTTCTTGGCATTGTGGTCTGCATGTGTGCGTGTATGTGCAGCTCAAATTTCATGTCTTGACTCTTGTGAGACAGCACATATGTAAGACAATGATAGACACAGTTATTACCAGCTCAGTTTTCAGCTCGATGCTGCTTTGAAATTCACTCTAAATTCAGCTTGAATCAACTAATCTTGGATTAACACAAGGCGGCATCTGTTTGGGAAGGAAAATGAATATTTACAGGAGATTTTTTTAAAGCCCGACTGCTGCCTTGTTTAAATATCCGCTTGTGGTTGCAGGAAGCATGCAAATGAAAAAGTATGAAACAGTCTTGAGAGGGCCCCCTTAGTCTTTGCAAAGAATAGGGTTCAGATCTTGTAAGGCTGCGAGAGCTCTGCTGTTATTTGATGTCTTCGTGCTAATGTTTGGTTTGGCTTCGTGACATCGGTGCAACTGCAACTAGAACACCAGCATTCAAGCACTCTTGCTGGCAATCATCTACCCCGCTGAAGTGTCCTTGAGGAAAAAACTAAATTCCTGCCAGCTGCTCTGCATCTGATCCTTCAGGAAGTTGCTTTATTGCTTTCAGTGAAATAAACAGATCTCTTCTAGGTCTTTCACTTTTGTGATTCTGTCAAGAGAAATCTGAAATACATCCTTGAAAAGAAAAATGTGTGAAATTACTTTTTTTCCATAAAATACTGGCTAAGTTTAGTTGGTGGGGCCTCTGATCGTATTCACATGAAGGAATAAGTTGGGAAAATAGTTTTGGTTAATCTTCTGCTCATAACTCACAAGGGATGCCAAATAAAGAGGTTTCTTTGCTTTGGTAAAACTTGGAAAACAACATTGTGAAATTTGAGGTGAAGTGTGAAGAATTAAGAATACCACAGTGAGATATTTGGTAAATGTTTATACGAGCTCCCTCTTTTCATGTAACCTCAATTTATAAAGTCTGTAATAGGAAAACAGCAGTGATTATTTTCTATTCTTTCTTTAAATGTAAAGTCTTATGATCATTACCTAACACTTTTCAGCGTATAGCTGCCCATGTTAAAAGGTAAACCATGTGCCGTGCATGGCTTCCAGCTGCAAATAGTTTACTTAAGGGGTCCTAGTCATCCAAACAGAACACTGACAAGTGCTCTTCACATTTCTCATAACACTCTGGAGAGTCAAGTAACAAGAGAGGAAAGATAAGGCTTTTTGCCTTAAATCCAGGAAGAGGTCTATGGAGAGGGACTTGGTGGTGACAGTTGAAGCCTTCAAACGTGATGCCAGCTTGGTTTCACGAATGCAGAAGCTGGATGTTTGTATGAAACAGATGACAAATAATGAAAACAGCTTAGTGGAAGTGCGCTACATGTGCCCATGTGTCTTGGTATTGGAGCTGCATGTGCAATATGTCGAGAAGCAAGGCTTGGCTTACTTTTTTCTGTGACCTGCATGAAACGATACCTCCACCTCAAACGTAAAGCTCAGGCAATGTGTGTCCACCAGATGTAGCCATATATCACCCTGCAGAGTCAATTTGACTTTATGACCCTGTAATTTATGATATATATTTTCATATCCAAGGGCTAACTTCATTCCTTTCTTAGTTTTTTTTTTTTTTTGCTACCTCAGTCGTCTCCCTCCCATTGAACTGTAGCAGTAATTAAGTTCTGGTCATGTTTGGTACTTGCGTGTGTTTGTCGGAACGTGCACAGTCACAGTTCAGGGGTTCTTTTAGTTTTCAAATTAAGACATGTAGTATCAAGTTTTAAATTATTCAGTGTTTGCGCTACCAGGATTAAGGCTTTATGATTCAGGCTTTTATTAAAATAACAAGACATTTTTGCAAGTTGAATATGTGCTCGTGAAGCACTTCACAGTTTAGTCTTTCCTTTATCCATTAGGGGTCATGCTTAAGTGAACCCTGAAGGCAAAATACAGTTGTTAAAAATGGTTTTATTTTGGTGAGTGAGTAAATATAAATATAAATATTAATGTCATTAAATAACTTTTGCAGCTTTGCACACATAGAATTTAATCAGGCATGACATCTTCAAATGTTTTGGCCAAAACTCTGAGCAGCAAGTTCGGAGACAGTGGCAGGGACAAGATGAAACACATCAACCTAAAAAAGCTGCCTCTGCCTGCATCTCTTCATGTGTTTACCATACAGGTTTTATAGAGTTCGGCTTCATGTTTTTCCTCTGTCAGCTCTCTCTTATCATCTTCAGATGTCCTCCCACTCAGCCCCAGTAATCCTGACAGCTGACTGTTACCTCTCTCTCTCTCTCTCTCCAAACGTTATCAGTTTCAAGGACAGTGAAAATTGGGTCTCTGAAGTAAAATTGTTCAATGTCTTAGTCATTCTCTGTGTGCTGCACACAATTACCCCTCTCAGCTGTATAGCTCTATCATCAGTTTGCTCAATTACAACAGCTGATTCTGTGCTGTGCCACTTCACCTCTGTCGCACCATTTTCAGAGAATGGATTTTGTGGCTTGATTCCAAGTTGATGAGGGTGATGAACAAGAGGCAGGGCAGCATCTAGCTAGAACTTCCCTTTGTTATTCACCATAGTTTCAGTCAGGTCAGTGACAGTTCATCCAGCCCTTATGTTCTGTTAATACTTCAGACGTGCCAATGTAATGGCGGCTGGGTGACAGCAGGAGATGAAAACTCCTTTGTTTAGTAAAAGCTTTAATGTCAGTCTGCATAACGTGTCATCAGATAAAGATAATAAATGAGGATAGCTTGATAAATGGGCCGAATATTAGTTTTTCCTTGCTGAATAATTTCAGCATAGCAACAAATAAGATTAAAAATAAGCATTTATCAGTGTCAGTGATTGTGTGACATGAATTTTGTGCTAACTAAATGTTTAACATTCATACAGATCTGTGATTTTTTTTTTGTGTGAATAATAATGGGGAAACAGTAAATCTGCCAAATTCTCATTTAGTAACACCTCAGAGTTTCACAATTGCTACACCCGTAATAACGAAAAAGGCAAAGGTGGAAGCGTGAAGGTGGAAATGACAAACATTATAAAAGCCAAAATGAAAGAGACAACTGATTTCTGAAGCTTGAAAATAGGAAAGCAAAGGTCTTTCTGAGGGTTTACTAACTAAAATACCACGACTGACCTTCAATAAATGGAGATCCATCCTTTATCAACAAACTGAGGGCTTTAAGGCTTCTTCGCAACTGCCTATATTTATTCTACATCAGAAGCAGAAGATGTGACTATAATCACGATCCATTCTTTAAAACTGCTAAATAAACTGCCAAATGAATGGGAGTGCACAAGCATCGACATGCTTTTATTTGGCATCTTTGTCCAGAGTGTTGACTGCTAACATACGATTTATGGACTCCACCACAGTGAAAAGTCTGATGAAGATAAGGTAAGGATAAACAGTGTGAACGGATTAGGACAAGAGCTAACGTAGATCCAAAGCGATGAACTAATGTCAAAATCTGTCATTATGATTTTTAAATAATGTCACTGGATTGCAAATGTTCACAAATCAAACCAGTGTAAAGAATTTTGCAGATTTTGTCTTACATTAACAAAGAAAACAACAAATGGACGAATCTTATTTTCTTTAGGTGACGAAAGAGGTGATTCCTCAGTTTCTTTACCCGACTTTACTTTTTAACCCGGCAGCCATGCAAAGGTATAAACATAGTATGGAATGTGAAGTATTGTTCATGCCCTTAGATGCATAGAGTATTTTAATAGAAGTTGATGTAAGCTTTTCTTTTTAAACCATGTTAATGCCATGTTTTATAAAGCCTATAGGTAGTTTTTATGCTATTCAAACCAACTGCATAGCTCTAATATGAGCTGATAAAATTGGTGGCTTATTCACAGTGCAATTTGCTGAATTATTGAAGGGTAAAATTTAAGTGTCGTTATCTGAAATGCTGACACCTTTGACTTGGAGCAGATGGATCTTGCATGCGGCAGTGTAGGTTGGATTTGTCAGCAGAAGGCTAAGAGACACTACTGGACACATAGGAAGCCCACTCAGAATGCTCTCCGCAAAGCTAATTAATGAAACATTTTGTATACCCAGTAAAGTAATGCAAATAAAAGCATTTCTAAAATGCCATCACATTGGTTTTCCTATCCCGTCACTCTTCTTTCTTTCCACAGGGTTAATATGTGTGCTGCGATATTTTGGAGCTCGGTCTCTGATCACAGCAGTGCTGTGCAGGATCAAAGACAGAGTGATTAAGGTGTGTAATAAGGTGAGATTAATTGTGAGTTTTATGCCCCAGAGTTTGTTCAGATTGTGCTGTCACAGAGTAAAATGCATAGCTATTGAACATTTCCCTGTATGTGTCTGTTTCTGTCTGGGCATGTTCATTTTACCCTGCACCTGGGAACAGAACGGTTGACTCTGTGATCTCAATTAATTCTGCAAATGATCCTGTAGATATCACTGCCAGTACTTGCACAAGGTGTGACTGAGCAGGTATTTCTTTACATTCTTATGTCTGTAAGCTGCTTAATTCCCTTCTCACATCAAAATTATTAATATTCTTGTGATAAATTAATATGGTTTTATTATCTGACCCTGCTATGATGCCAGGTATCAGCTTGAAAAAGCTCTCTTTATCCATCCCTGTACTATCTTTGAATTCACCCTAAGAGACATCCTGACTTCTCATATCCAAAAAAGGTATATGTAATTTTTAGTCACCGGCTAAGTCAGACTTAAGGAGTTGTTTCTGGTTTAAAAATAAGTGTGCCGTGCTTATCTTGAACCAATTACTTGTCACGCTGTCAGTTACATGCTACACTTTGTTTTCCTGCTGAGATGAGACAGTCCCACAGCAGTTTGTGCATCTCCATGTCAATCCCAACATCCCCCACAGCTCCAGCTCTGGTGTCTCTGAACCAGTACATGACAAGCTGCTCCGTCATTGTGACTGCCAGCAGAAGCCCAGCCAAACCTCTGAAGGCTCTTAATCAGAATCTGAAAAACTCATGCCAAGCATCATGTTTGACAGAGGAGACAGGGAGCCCGCTCTAAAAACTCAGAAAAACATATGCTCTCAGTCCTTGATGAAGGCAATGAGCCATGAAGGAACTACATGGCGGCACAGTAGAGGCTTTGACCTCTAAAATTATATCCTTTGCATGTTTCTATTCAATTTCCAAGAAAAAAGAAGAAGAAAAAGACAAGAAAAACATAAATATGTAAAGTCTTGTACATAAAGGTCATGTACATTTATTTAGGTTGTAAAATGCACATTAATTAAACTACCAGAAGAAAAGAGACTATATATACACCCATCAGGCATAACATTATGACCACTGATGGGTGAATAACACTGATTATCTCTTCATCATGGCACCTGTTAATGGGTGGGTTATATTAGGGATCAAGTCAATGTTTTTTCTTCTTCTCAAAGCTGATGCATTAAAAGCAGGAAAAAATTGTCAAGTGTAAGGATTTGAATGAGTCTGAAATGGGCCCCTCAGTGTTAGACAGGTGGTCATAATCTTATGCCTGATCTGTGCATGTTCTTAGCACAGTGGTGCAAATGTTGCCTCAGAGCTAGAAGGTTCCTGATTCAAATCCCAGTTGGGATTCTCCAAGCATGCTCTCCGTGTGCCTGAAGGTTGACCCCGGCTTCCTCCTAAAAACAGGCATTTTAAGAGGAAGAAACTGGTGATTCAAAGTTAGGGTCGAGTTAAAAATACGTGCTTTTGTTTTATATTATAATGTAATATAATATATGGGTAAAAAGACTTGTTGTCTAAAGCGCTTTGAGTGGTTGATAAGAAAGAAAATGCTACATAAATAAGCGCAGCAGTAGGCGTTAATAGTTTAAGATGCTATGATAAAGCAAAAACATAGCTGTGAGAACACGTTTCATGTGGGGGTGTTGTGAGGATGATACAATATGTGTGACTTTAGGATGACACCCTCAGCACCATATGAAAAATATCAGAATAAATACGTTGTAAAATACAGTTCATATAAATTTAAAGCTCATATTTGTCTGTGAAGGTAAAACCATGTAAGAAAACATATATAAATTAAAGGTTGCACAGACATATTGCAGCTGGACACCATATAAAAGGCAGATTTCCACAAATGCTGATAAAACAGTTACCAAATAAGCTGTTATTTAATATGGATACTGATCAGAAGACAACATATATAGGCAAAGTAAACGCACACTGCACAACAACGGTTATAACTTATGAAAGGCAGTTTCATTGTATATATATATATATATATATATATATATATATATTATACAATTATTATTTGTACAATTTTAAAGGGCTTGAAAGTCAGTATTTGGTATGACCGCCATTATTCTTCAACACAGTCTGAACTCTCTTAGGCAAACTTGTAATTTTTTTTAAGTAGTCTTCAGGAATTGTTCTACAGGCTTCTTGAATGGTATTTCAAAGTTCTTCTTGAATTTTGGCTTCCTTTGGTTCCATGCTCTGTCAAGATGATCCCACACTGCTTCAGTAACATTGAGGTCCGGGCTCTGGGGAGGCCAATCCATAACTAATAGTTTCACTGTGTGGTTTTATATTAATTTATGCTTTTTATGCATTGTGAATGCATTTGGAATTATTTTCAGGCTGAAACATGAATCTGTTGCCAAACAGACAGTTTCCAGGTGATATAATATGGTAGATTAAAATGTATCCATTCATAGTTCCAGAGTTCTTTTCACAAGATCCCCAATATCACTGGCTAAAATACAGCACCAAACCATTTCAGAACCTCCGGTGTGTTTTACAGATGGTTGTAGACAGTCACTGTCCGTGATAGGCTGCTATTAACAAAGCGCCTAAAGACAGCATATGTCAAAGGGAAAGTATAGATGGCTTCATTAAAAAGACAAGGTTGTTTGAATATATAAGGAGGATTTGTTTTATCATAACCTAACCTCTCAGTACCTCACTCACAGTTCAATTTTACTGTAGCTGTGGTGCATACAAGCTGGCGTGCAATGGCCTTTTGACAACAATGAGTTCCCCTGAAACCAGTTCAGACCTGCCTTTTAATTCAGCCAGCTCCAATCCAACCTCATGTCAGTATAATACAACAGTGACACCCTTGTCTGCTATGTCTTCTGGTCTAAAAATGAGTTAAAGCACAACCCATGTCCAAAAAAAACCTTTAAAAGACCTTCAGAAATCACAGAAGACTATTGCTCAAGACCACTTAAACAATAAAGTCTGTCTTTTTTTAAGCAAATTATAAATAAATGAGGAATACTTCAAGACTTTTGCGAGTACTGTGTGTTTATAAATGCATTGATCAGTGATTATTATTAACAGGTAGTTAATAATATGCTTAATAACAGAAATGGATTGCTGTATCAAACCATTAAAAAGTGGCCATACTGAATGCTTTCAAAAGCGCACTTCTACTTTGGATTCATAGTGATTAAAATGTTATTATGTATGTATGTATGTATATGTGGGGACAAGCCAGTGCACTGTAAATTAAAGAGCACCAGTAAGGAGGGTCCCATTCCGCACTGGTCGGAGATTAACAATGATCGCCTCCGGTGCTGCTGGCCAACAAGGAGCCTGTGGAAACTACGGTACTGTTGGCCGAAGACAAAGGAAGAGGAGAGGGGGAGGCGACAAGAGAGAAGGAAAGTTAGAAGAGAAGAGCTGAGAGTAGGTGTAAGCTATAGCTGGTAAACAGAGAGTACTAGCTGATATGATGGCAAAGACAAAGGTAGTTATACTGATACTTCTTGTAGAAATGCCAAGCAGGAGGAAAAGTGGAAGAGCACAGAGAAGATAAATGGATGTAGTGAGGGAGGACATGCAGAGGGTTGGTGTGACAGAGGAGGCTAAGAATAGGAGGAGATGGAGGCAGATGATCCACTGTGGCAACCACTAAAGCAAGCAGCCAAAAAATAAATAAAAAAATAAAAAATATAAGGAAAAATAAAAGTAGCTTATGGAGTCTGAGTTGTACTTTGTTTTCATTTGTAATTGTGGACATGTAGGTCATCTCTATCCACTAGGGGGTACTGCAGTACCTTCAGCGCCACCACTTTCCAGCAAAAAGACTCAACACTGGCCAATTACGCAATCTTATACCTGCGGATTTCTTCTCACGTTGAGATCCGGGAATCATTTCTCACTAATATCTTTCATTTTAATCATTCAAGTTTAGTGTTAATCACTAAAATGTCTGGTGGTGCTTAGGTTTGCTGTACACCATGATTTTAATTATTTGCTCTGTAATTAATATTTATGTATACAAAAATCACCATTATTGTCATTATCATGATTATATTGTCACTTGGGTATAACAGGTGCATGATTATGGGACACGGCATGAGATGAAAGGTTTTATTTAGGTTGTAAATCAAACAGTAGCTCCAAAGCAGAGCGTAAATCCCCTTAGTTTAGAGTTTCTGGACGATATTTTGCAGAGGTATAACAGGCCTGCAGTGTGCTCAACACATCCGACACGCCCAAATGGCTTTCCATCTGCTACAGCTGGATCTATTCTTAAAGGGGAGGGCAGCATATGGCAAAGTGTGAGTCCAGTCGGCCTTATAGGAAAGAGAAGGTTGTTTTATATATATAGGTAGGATTCATTCTAGCTTAACCTGTCAGTAGCTCACGGATGTAGTTAATTTTCTCTGTAACTGTGGTGCATAGCGGCTGCGAAGCAACGGCCCTTGGACAGCAGAGAGTTCCCCTTAAAGCAGTCAAGACCTGCCCTTTAATTCAGCCAGCTCCTCTGCCATGTACACACTGTCGGCATAATACAACAGCGGGACCCTCGGCTACTACATCCCCCAGTCTCCTTCTCTGTCCGCCGTGGCTTCTAGGAGTTACTCGCCCCTGCCATGCACCGGGTCACCTCGCTACTGCTTACCCTGCTGTTCGTTCTCCTGCCGGGCCGGAGCTGGGGCTATTTCCCCGAGGAGCGCTGGAGCCCCGAGTCTCCGATCCTCGCTCCCCGGGTCGTTATCGCGCTGGTCTGTCGCAACTCGGCGCACTCTCTGCCGCTGTTCCTCGGAACCATCGAGCGCCTGAACTACCCGAAGGACCGCATTGCGCTGTGGTGAGTGTCATCAGTGTGTCATGTCAACGTATTAAAGGAACTAGCTGACAGTAAAGTAGAACAAAATGGGATTCACTGTAAGCTCTCAGTGGCGCACGAGAGACACGTCGAGCCCGGGTTTAAATTATAGAGGAAAACTCTGCGTGCGTTTGCGCGTGCGCTTGTGAGATTCGATCAGATGGGGGCGCTGTGTTCTAAAGCTGTGGGAACACATATGCAGCGTGGGCTTTATCTTTGTAAATGACACCAGTGATGAAATGAGTGCAACTGGGAGCAGCGTGGCTTCCCCTACTGTGTGGACCTGAGCTGGCAGAGCAGGGAGGGCGAACTCCGCCTGCAGAGTCAAGCCCATGAAAAGTTCCATTCAGTCACGGAGCTTCTCTTTCATAGTCCCTCTCTTTCTCCCCTATCCCTCCCCTTTCTTTCCCCTCCCTCTTCCCCTTCCTCATCTTCGTCTCCCAAAGTCGTCTGGAAACAAAACTAGTATTTAAAACAATTCTGAATACATCTTTTACAATGCAACCAGACACAATAGACTGTGAATGTGAGCCCGTGTATTAAAACGCCTCCGCAGGACTCATCTTCTTTTACCTTAAGGCTGTTTTTTTTCTGTTGCCACCCAGCCCCCAGCCTTCTAGATTTTTCCTGTCTCCAGCTCTGCTAACTTCCTGTGATCCCCCGCCAGTAGATCTGTTCTTGAAAATTGAGAGATTCTTTTAAATTTTTCATCAGCATTCACACCTGACAGGTTAGATTATATGCTAGTTGGCAATCCAGTGGTCTAATGAAGGAAAATGAGGGGCTAAACGCCTCTAGCAGAGTTGTGTTTAATGTGACAGCAGGAAGGGGAATTAAAACTAAACATCAGTCACTCCTGTGAAATGGCTGTTTGATCAGAGGATGCCGTGCTTCATTTAAATGCTGAATTGAACTTTTTCCATCAGCCCCAGAACGAGGGATTCAAGTGTCCGTGTGCCTCTTCAAACAAACCAACCTGGATGTTGAGCTTCTTTCCTTGTGTCTGAGCCAGAAATTTGTGCCTGATTTTAACCATGCCCATGTGGCAGCCAGTTTTCAGCGGGCTCGCTTTGATATACAGCATAGCTCATCTCTCCGTGGAAGAGCTGATATAAAAAGTTTTGAAATGCAGTGTGAAAGACATATTCTGAGCTGCTGGCTTGCCACCTGTCGATGTCTGCAGTTATCAACGTGACAGGTTAAGATGAAATACTTGGCAAACGGCCACACACACACACACACACACACACACACTGGTGAGTGTGTGTGCTCTACAGGGACATGCAGTGGGGATGTTATCATCAAGCCATAAATCATCTTCCTCCTCCTGCCTTTTTTTCCCTAGCACTCTCATATCCGTTAGGCATGGCTCTGCAATCACACATATTTATTTTTCACAAACCCTTTTTAATTCACTACCTCTGGCCATTCAGAACTTCACAGCTGTCAGAAATTTGTGTCCAACAGAGAGAAAAGAAGTAGACACATGCAGAGAGAGAGCGTGGGAGAAGAAGATAGATTGGTTAGCTGGTCACATGTAGGTGCTGAGATGACACTGCTGTGTTAAAAACGCCACAGACAGATGGGAAGGCTAACATCAGCAGCACGTTGACTGACACTCATTACATGACAGGGTTGGAGTTAAATCCATTTCTGCCGTGTTACACATTCTTTCCCTCTTTCACGCTCTGTCTGTGTTTCTGTCTTTGTCTCTGCCCCTCCCTGACACACTTAGATTTGTTATGATAGCACAGAGAGCAGCTGAATGCCACCCTCCCCTTCTGTGGCTCTATTGTCTGCCTTTGTCTTTCCCCGTCCACACCTGATATTAGTGATGTGACGCTTTGAACCTCAAATGACAGCAAGACCATAAAAAGGATTATGAGAGCATTCAAAAAGTTCAGCAGCTGAGCGTATGAAAATCAAAAGCTGATTTACATTTGCTTGTTATCTTCTTCAAGGTCACATCCTTTTGTAGCCCTGCACTGCTTCCAGCAGCGCTGGGAGTCTCATTTTGAGCACTAGTAGGAGTGTAGCTGTTAATTCACTGTGGAGCTTGAACTTGGATATAGAGAAAATGTCAAATTTGATGTCAAAGATTTTATCAGTCAGCATCATCGCTGGTGATGAGAGTTCTGTCTCTCGCTAAGACCCAAAAGTGTTCAGCAGAGGATCCTGCTGTTTCCAATCCCCCAAAATGTCCATTAGACGAGCAGCACAGCCAGGAGCATGCTTGTTTTCTTTAGGGTTAGTTTTTTTTCTCTTTTTGGGTTTATGCACTGTGAATTTGTCCTCCAGGCTCAGACTATCAAAGTCCTAAAGTGTCTTAGGTTGCCATTAAACTGCACTCTTTAAATATCAACATATTCATTGCCAAATTTTTCTTTGAACATTTCACTCATGTTCAGCTTAGTCTTTGTGTCATTTTCATTTTGTTTGTTGAGCCACTTAACACTCACCCATTAATAAAACAGACACCCAACTCAAGTGTTGAACCAGCGTCGTGTCTAAACATAACAGACAATTTAGCAAATATCTCATTTAAATTTTATCTTTAGACATTTTGTTACTAGTAGCCTGTCAAAAAAAACACGTAATTTCTTTAGCTGAATGTATGAAAAATAACATTTTTTTTAATCAAGAAGGTCAAAACAGTGTCTTAAAGACATAACCTTAACAAATGTTAACAAATCCAGGAAAGAACTAACACAGGACCTGAGACACATCTGAAAATTAGTGCAACAGGTGTTATGAACTGATGAATCCAAATTTGAAAAATTTAGTCAACAGACAGGTACAACAGTGACTGTCTACATCCATTTGTAAAACACAATGGAGGCTCTATCGTGGTTTAGTGCTGCATTTCACCCAGTGCTAGTGGAGATCTTTCTAATATAATGTAATTGTTAGTACTGTCAGCATCTAGAAGGTGTCTGATTGGCGACAGCTTCATTTTCAGTCTGACAGTGATCTTAAAAACACTGCCAATGCAGTGAAAGCATACTTCGATTAAAAAAAAAACCCACACACACACACACAATAAAAAACTTTGAGTCATGGATTGGCCTCCCCAGAGTCCAAACCTCAAAGTTATTAATGCAGTGTGGGATCACTTTGATAGAGAATGGAATAAAAGGAAACAGGTTCGGGGCATTCAAAGAAGAGATCAGAATGTCCTTTAAGAAGCCTGAAGAATTATTTCTAAAGCCTACTTACAGAAATCACAAGGCAGTCACATAAAGGCAGTCAGGCACAGGACAGCATAAGTAGTAAAGGACCAAAGTGGAATGTGTGCAATAATCTAAAGACATGCAATCCAACCTTTTAGCTTCGACTGTAATTGAAATCTGCATTGGTGAATGCATGTCAGGGACGAGAATGTGTAGAGTATCCCCATGTCATCAGCTGAAAGAATGCCAGGCTGCAGCACATGAAAAATGACCTTGCTTGATATTAACATGTATTACTAATATTTATTATATACATTACTTATACATTAATTTTAGGTTCCAACACAAGCCTCTGAAGGTTTGTGACCATGGATAAAAAACCTTCAGAGGCTTATGCAATGACTTTGAGCTTACCACCCAAATATTATCATACATCTTAGCTCTGTGGGCTGTTTCAGCATTTTTCAGCTTGTTTCATTTCCTTCAGAGTTCTAGTTGCTTTGTTTCACAAGACAAAGTTTGTGATTAACCAGTACACAGCACAGACAGTATAAAACACGTAGCCATTGTATCAGCCCACTGGTTGTTGACTCTGTATTTGAAGTCTCAGTGTTGGTGTTTCAGCCACTTACATGTTGTTATTGTTTTCTTGAAACTGTCGTATGTGGATAAAAAGGTTGAATCCCAATTTATCAGCTAAAGCTAGTTAGCAAGATGCATTAATAAACTGTAGGTGCAAAACACAGAAACAGGTATCAGCTAATTTAATGATGCTAAATCTTTCCTCACCAGGACTAGAAGACCTAGTCCTTTATGTCTAGAATGAATGCTGAACTTGATCCAACTCTGTTGAATGTTTAACAAGGTTTAGTTTGCTAACACCATAATAGCATTATAAGGTGACAAAGATATGTTGGTAAAAAAGGTTGTGTTACAGTTAATAGTTTTTTTTTTTTTTAAGGTTATCAGAGGTTTTTATTCCATTTATGCCATTTTCGATTTTTGTTGGGGCTTTACCTTACAATAAAAAAATATTGGTGCCATATAAATAGATGGTGGGTAATTAAATCTAAAATGACTGAATTAAAAGGCTGAAATATTTTGTACTGTTGATTGATATTTGAAATTTTCACCTAGTTATTAAATGGCTTTATTCCAGTCAAGACGTGTTGATCTACTGATGCTCGTTTCTGTATGATTTTGGAATATTAAAATGTTGAGTTTGTGCACCGTCAAGTGTTGCAAACTATTTGAACTTTATTACTTAATGCATGAAACATTTCCCGCTTGATTTTTGGAAACAACTCGCAATCCTGATTGGAAAACAACCAATAATCAATTTATAATCCTCTCTACCACCTCCATACTTCAGTGTATAAAACTGAACGGGATCCTTCTTCTTCCAAAAGCAGAAGCTTTGTGTAACTATTTATGCAGAGACATTAGCTGACTGCAGTAAATGAGACAGAACAGAAGAGAAAACAACAGGGCTCCTGCTGAGAAAATGCTGTTTGAGTGGCAGAATAATAAATGCTAGCGAATATTAATAAATAAAAGTACATCATGTACAGGGATTACTGTGGTTGTTTGAAATGTAGTCAGTGACCCAATAAAACAGAATTTTATAGTGACACCGACCAAAAATAGTTTTCCTAGGATTCACAGCCTTGTCTTATTAATGCTAGGATTGGGACCAATGCTATTCCAACATGTCTTTAATATACTGTATATTGTTGTAATAATAAATTTCACACATAATGATACATGTTATAAGTTCATCTCCCTTTAAAGCCAAATTAAGCCTTAATACTTGTTGGTACCAGCAGAACTGTTCTTTACTCTCCTGTCATTACTCCCACAGGGTGGCGACAGACCACAACATAGATAACACTACAGCCATCCTAAGAGAGTGGCTCATCAAGGTCCAGAGTTATTACCACTATGTGGAGTGGAGACCCGAAGATGAACCCAGGTACGTGTGTGCCCATGTGTGACAATGGGTCTCTGTGCGTGTTTGTGTGTGCGTGGTGTGCACATTACTTAATGCGTCTGTCTTTGCATGCCTCAGTGCCTTTGAAGATGAGGTGGGGCCCAAGCACTGGAATAATCTCCGTTATGAACATGTAATGAAGCTCCGTCAGGCAGCGCTGGACACTGCCCGTGAGATATGGGCAGACTATCTTCTGGTATGCTATCATCCACTCTGCAGCTCTACAGCTATGTGCTCTCAGCTCTGTGAATAAGGCGATATCTGTGAAAATTACAATACACTGATTCATGACACTCCACTCTCTTAACAGCCACTCATCCACATTATCCACAAATGCTTATATCTCTTAGGAGAACTGAGGTAAAAAATTCAAAATATGCAAATTTCAGGCTGACATTTTTACTAATGCTGTTGTGTCAAATGTTAAATTCTTTATAGTTTTAAAACCCTAGTTCAGGGAAGAACAGTGCTTTTGCACTTGTAAACAACTCCAGCTCCGTGTACCTGGTAACTAAAGGCTGAATGGCACACTGCCAGAAATGAGCTTGTCTTTTTTGGGTTTTTTTTTTGCTGTTTTGTTAGAGCTGTTTCGATTTGACAATGCAAAAGGACACAAGAAGTAAAGTTTTCAATGTATTATACAATTTTATTGTTTTAAACCATTATTATTCAGAACTCTTGCGTGCTAATACCTGTGTACAAGTAAACTTTTGGCCAGTTAGCCAGTACTTTGAGATAGGACTATTTTACATAATTTCTTCATATATTAGGCAAACAGATAGGTATGCATTGTTTTTTATTAATATTTGAGTTGTAAGTAAGATATAGTAATTTAAAAGATTTGCCACGAATTCCTACCTTGTAGTATTACATACAGTCATGTGATAAAGATAGTCTTCATGCAAAGCTGCATAAACCACAAGAGTTTGGAACAGTATCCTTTGGACAGACGAGACCAAAGTGGAGATGTTTGACCATAATGCATAGGTTGTCTAAAACCAAACACAGGATCACCACAAACACCTCATACCAACTGCCAAGCACGGTGGTGGTGGGATGATGATTATGGCTTTTTTTGCACTGAGTTGAATGCTATGCTATGCTAGAGGCTGTCTGACAGCTAAAGCTTGACCCAAATTGGGTCTTGTTACATGACAGTAATGCAAAGCGCACCAGCAAATCTGTTACAAAAAAAAGTGTGGTTGCACAAGCCCAGACCTCAACCTAATTGAAATGCTGTGGCACGACCTTAAGCGAGGTGTGAATAAATGAATGTCCACAAACCTGAAGCCACGTTGTAAAGAAGAGTGGGCCAGAATTTCTTTAAACAGAAAAACAATTATTCCACGGCTGCTAAAGATGGTTCTGCAAGCTGTTGAATGAATCATGGGATGTACTGCATAGAGTCCTGAGAAAACGTTCTTTTTAAACTAACTACATTTATGCTACATTTCTAGCACGAGCATGACTTATTGGGACAAACACAGGCCAAGGCACATATGGTTGGCAAATTAAAGGAAAACGCTGAATGCTCTGTGGGGGGGTCTGGTGGTTCTGTTAAGCTGTGGTGTATATTCCTGCTCGCATGGATTGGGTCCAGCTGTCCCAATAGAGGGAAGTGAAAATGGTAATCGGTACAAAGTTGCACAGTAATCACCTTTATCCTGTTAATAAACACTTGGTCTCTTTCATAGCGACAATACCCCCATTCACAAAGCACAAGGAGCCGCTGAATAGCTTGATGAGTATGAAAACGATGTGAACCATATGCACAAAGTAATTAGAAGATTTTAGACCCATATGTTTAGCAGCACTCTTTGCTACCATCATCCAAACACCAAACGAGGGAATATCCTTCAGAGGAATTACGCTTTGTCCTTTCAGTAGAGTTCTAGAGACTTGGAAAATCAATGCCTAATGTAAGTGTACTGAAGGTGCATGTGCAAAAAGCCAATATCAGAGGATACATTTTATGCTGAAGACATACACACACATAGTTGTCTGGGAGCACTTGTTGGAGTGCATCTGTTGTCGCTGTTGAGATGTAATGAGGCAAAGACTTTGGCACGGAACAAAAAACAGAAAACAACAAAAAAAAATCTTCCCTGAAAATCAATTCGGAACAGAAGCTCAGTAAAAATGAGCCTACAGCAAATACAAGTGCAGTCTGTTTGTAAGGGTTTTATAAAACTTACGTGCTTTGAGGTGAAAAGGTCTAAGAAGGAGCGGCCTATGCTTGCAGTGTCTAATGATCAAGCCATGTTGCCGTGGCTCAGTCAATTATTGTGAAGCAATGGCTGACATTTTGGGTGCTTACATGTGTACCTTTGTGTGCGATAGTCAATACTGTGCCCTTCTCGTCTGTCCGCAGGTGGCCGACTGTGACAATCTGCTCACCAATCAGGATGTGTTGTGGAAGCTGATGAGGGAAAACAAGACCATTGTAGCTCCCATGTTGGAGTCCAGAGCTGCATACTCCAACTTCTGGTGCGGCATGACCTCACAGGTACTGCAGATTTCTTTTGAGCTGCTATCCATTTACACCCCATTTAAATTTTGCCTATGTGGTATCTCACATGCTATGCATTCTGTTAGCAGTTTGGATGTGTGAATAATGTATTAATTTGTGAAAACCAGATGGCAAAGAACAGTCTAAAATGCAATAAGCACAATAGCACAATAAGAGTATTTAGAAAATGCTATTATCCAACGGCTCGAAATGATAAACCACAAGATGGTGCATCTCTTGGATGTTTTTTTTTCCTTTTTCTGTGCGTCGTTAAATTTATAACACTTAATTAAGTTTCTGCTAGCTTCAGGTTTTAATCACAGTGACACAAAGAGAAGAGACCGCAAAGATTATTCATCATCGGTTGTCTTCAGATCTTTAAAGCCTTAAATTGATGCAAAATTAAGATCTTAACTTTTTGAGAAATTGCTGCTACGTCTCTAAATCCATTTTTCAAATGTCTTCAGATGATAGATAAGATTTATGTGTCATTTTCTTATGCTTGGGAGGATGGAGAACCTAAGCCAGGGGGTCAGTTGCTTGAAAGGAAATAGTGTTTTATAATTTTCTTGTAATTTTCCGCTTAGTTTTTGTCCAACAAATTCTTTGCTTTTTAAAAAATGAATGCTGTACTTCTAGAATGTGTTTTTTAAGCCTTTTTGTAAATGCAAAAGCTTAAATTTAATCAAAGTGGCCTTAAAAAGCTATTAGATTTAGCGTCCCTCAATCTGAATATTCCTTGTTATCAAGGTTAGTCTCTTTATAACGTGTCTTAAAAACCTCTTTTTATATCCTGGATGAATAGTGAAATCCACTATTTAGTTTGTTGGCTACTGATAGTCTGTAAAATTTTAATATTTCTGCTGTGGAAAAGAAAAACACATTTCCTGCCGTCCTCCAAACACTGAAAAATAATCTAGGAGAACATTTACAGAGTGTTTTTTTTCTTATGCTTCAGGAAATTATATTTGTACAATACCTAACTTTAGAAACACTGTAAATTAACCAATTTGAAGGTGTGGTAGAGTCTTTATTATTACCAGCGTAGTGAATGGAGTGTGTTTGATGTGTAGGTGCTTTATACTCTTTGTTAGGTACACCTGCTTGTACGGCTTTACAATGAATGCTTTGAAGAAGAGAAGCTATCCAGTGAGCAGCAGCTCGCTGGATAGAAATGCTTGCTGATGTCAAAGCTCAGAGGAGGATGGTCAGACTGCTTTAAGCTGATAGGAACGGACTCAAATAACAACCCGTTACAAAGAAACCAAGGTTTGCAGAAGAACATATTTGAACATACATCATGTTGAACTTTGAAGCTGTTGAAAGTGATGCTGCTGTCAGATAAGAACAGGAAACCGAGGCTACAATTTGCGCTGCGTCACCAAAAGTGGACAGTAGGTGACTGGAAAAGTGTTGGTCTGATGAATCTCGATTCCCGCTGCAACGCTTGGATTGTGGGGTCAGAATTGGAAAAATACAACGTTAAAGCGTGGATCCATCTTGCCTTGTGTCCATTCTTCCGAGTGGTAACACTTTGGACCCATTCCATCCCTTTATACCAGAGGTCTCAAACTCCAGTCCTCGAGGGCCGGTTTCCTGAAACTTTTCCATGTGTCCCTGTTGCAACACACCTGAGTGCAATTTGTAGGTCAGTAGTAAGACTCTATAGAACTTGACTGCATGCTGAGGTGCATTTCAGCCATGAGTGAATGAACATGGTGCAATAAAAGTACTTTTAGAAGTACATTTTTTCAAACACTTACATTTACTGAAATTTAAGGGTAAATGGTTGCCACTTCATCATGCAATCAAGTTCTATACTCTTGCTAATGACCTACTAATTTTATTCAGGCGTGTTGCACCAGGGACAGTTTCAGGACACCGGCCCTCGAGGACTGGAGTTTGAGACCCCTGCTTTATACCCACAGTGGTCCATGAGCTCCAAATGAGCTCCACAGTCATCAGATCTCAATCACCTTTGGAAACAAGAGATTTGTGCCAATGTGTGATGCTATCGTGTCAACATAGATCTGAGTCTTAGAGGAATGTTTCCTGCTCTGTGTTGAATTCATGCCATGGACAATTAAGGTGGCTGTGGAGGCAAAAGGGGGTCCAATCCTGCCCTAGCAAGGTGTACCTAACAAAGTGGCTGTCGACTATATGCCGTGGAATTCCTTAGGAAATTAAACGTTTTGCTTTGTCTGGTGAAGTAATATTACCAGTGTTGGGAAGGTTACTTTTAAAATGTATTCCACTACAGATTACAGAATACATGCCCCAAAATGTATTTTGTAACGTATTCCGTTACGTTACTCAATGACAGTAACGTATTCTGAATACTTTGCATTACTTAATTACTTAATATATTATCTTTTTACTAACTACATGAATGTACTATTGCTGTGAGATTTATTACTTTTACTGAAGGTTACTCGCCATACCAATACCAACTAGATTTTTAAATCTTAATATAAAATGAGTAACAGTAGGGTGGACGTTAGGTAAGGCTGCACTTTTTGCAGCGATCTCATATAGAAAACTATTCCGCACGTATATAAAACAGGTCCGCGGCTCCGAACCGTAGTAAAGGGACCTCTGGCTAATACGTCGGGTTCCGTTGTTGTGCCAAAAAGTGATTGTCTGCCAAAAACTGATTTCCGGTATTTGCCAAAAGTGATTGCTCATATTTAAACTGCTATAAGTAACTTGTTGGGCTATAATATGTGAAACATATGTCAAATGCATCCCTCATGGATGACACAAAGTCATATTGAGCCACAAACAACATTCGTGTAACAAGGTAGAAGCCGCAATCAGTTTTTGGCAGTGACTTTTATATAACCTTTATTTATGCAGTTAAAAAAATCTCATTAAATTTCTCTTTTGTAAAAGTAAGTTGACCAAGAGGACAGCAGAAATGGCAGCAAATATTACAATAGCTCTGTACAAATATTTTAAGTGGGGATAAAGGACTGGATCAGTTATAATGCAAGTACAATAACACAGAGTTGTAAAGATACTTGAAAAAACAGATAATTTTTTAATTCTATATATAACCCCTTTGTAAACACTGTTCACCGAAGTCTATTTACCAAACACATAAAGATATTACACATAAAAAATACACGGAAACATTGGAAATCAGTTTTTGGCAGGTAATCGCTTTTTGGCACAACACCTGTTGTGTCTCTTTTTCTCCCTCCCTCGCTCACAGACACATAACGGGTATGGCAGTCCATTCTCCCTGCAGCACGGACTACACTGCCCATGAAGCTACATGTAACACTCTGTAACACTCTGCCTATTGCCTTCATATTAAATAATTTTTGTGAATAATTTTTAAAAATATTTCTTCACGTCATTATGCGGGCTGCAAGTAGAGGTGACATGGGCCGCTAGATTGAGACACAGGCATTAGAGCCTCTTAATGCAGCGTGGAAACCAAAAATAAAGAGGGCATAGCCTTATGAAACAGGAAAATACCGCCGTGTAATCCATTCATTTCAACAACGTAACTGTATTCTAAATACCACCTTTTTAAACGGTAACTGTAACGGAATACAGTTACTCATATTTTGTATTTTAAATACGTAACGGCGGTACATGTATTCCGTTACTCCCCAACACTGATTATTACCTTGTATAATATTTAACATAACATGTCGGTACACAGACAGCATAAACAGTCATTTTTTTATTATTTGTTCTTTCGCCACTTGCTACCACTTGCTTCACCAGACGCCACTGCTGTCTCTGTTTATTCAAATGAGTAAATATATACCTTTATTTATTTATTTATTCATTTATTACCCAAAGTAGATTGTTTTGAATTGAATTGAAACATGTTTCCCTGAGTATGCAGACACTGTTGCCATGATTTTGACAGCATATCTGATTCATCACACAAGCTGTCAGTGATCTATTCCTGTCTTGGCAGGATGCCTTTCAGAACTCATCTTTGTTTCTTTTCAGATCAGAATAGACATGAGGACGCTGCCTGTCCTCTAGACAAAATAAACCAACTTCAGCCAACAGTCTGATTCCTCTAAAGAACATTTCCTTCAGTACAGTTAATAGGCCTGTAACCAGAAGGCAATCAGTCAATGTCTTTTCCATGTCAGCGCAACCCAGAATTTTAAGATTTGCTCTTAGAAAATAATGTCTTTTGTCATAAATTTGAAAAATATGTAGATATTTCAACCTCCTACGAAGTGCCACAGGCATTCAGAAACTTTTTAAGTCAAGTCCCAGTCCTTCAGTTCAGGTTCTTGCTCACCTTATAAATTGGACACAGCTGAGAGCGGTTTGTAACTATAGCACATAGTGTTTCTGCACTTCCTGCAGGGTTACTACAGGCGCACACCAGCTTATATGCCCATCCGCAGGCAGGAGCGTCGTGGCTGTTTTCCTGTACCAATGGTCCACTCTACCTACTTGATGGACCTTAGAAAAGAGGCCTCCCGTCAGCTGGCCTTTTATCCACCACACCCAGAATACAGTTGGGCCCTGGATGATGTCATTGTCTTTGCCTATTCAGCTCGCATGGCAGGTGAGTTAAACTCAATAGAGCTGGAGTTTTTATGTGGTAGGTCCATTAAAGTTTTCTAAAAAGAAAGTGTAAGCATGTTTTTCATCTTTTGCCTACAGATGTGCAGATGTATATATGCAACAAGGAGACTTATGGGCATTTCCCAGTGCCAATGCGTTCTCATGCTACCTTGCAGGATGAAGCAGAGAGCTTTTTGCATACTCACCTTGAAGTCATGGGTGAGTCAAAAGATCAAAGCGCTCAGAAATGCAGAAGTGATTTGTTTGTGTTTACTCGTTGGGTGCAAGTTTTCTTGTGATTAAGGCAAATAAAGTTGTTTATGTCTCAGAAGTCTTTAAGCTAGTTATATTCAAACGGATTGATCTGTTGGTACTCAAGACATCTTTCGCTTGCCTCTGTCTGGTCTGTAGCATTGAGTTGCATTTAAAGATTTTTCCATCAAAACTAAATCCTCACGCCAGCCAACTGTCGTCTTTTGCTGTTCCCTCAATAACAAAATAAATGTGAAGTTGCACTGAGTTAGAGCGGTGTGACCTTCTACCAAAGCAGTGCCATATGCTGTATAACTCTTGACAAATGAGCATGGTAGGCATGATGATATGGTCATCTCAGACGGCAGCTCAGAGTACAGTACCATCTGTTTGTGAGGGGTAGCCAAACAGGAAACAGTTTAAAGGGAAGGGTGGCCTTTAAGGGAGAAGAGCTAAGAGGCATGTTTCAGAAAGAGAATGAAAGCACAGTATACGCTACATATGAATTATTCTCAACTGTGAATCATGAAAAGCTACTCTAGCATAATCTCAGAATAAAAATATAGAGTTGAAAATGAATAAAATATGTAAGTATCACTTTTTAGAAAAGGAAAGACAAATGGGATTTCTGGTGAAAACCACACAACGAATACTAATACAAGCTAATAATAACCTGATTATAACACGGTTTTAATACTTACCAGTATCTTGCAAAATACTGCATCAAAGGAAATCAAAGGAAAACATAAACTGTAGGTTTTTTCCAGCGTTCATAGGGGAATCCCTCACAACTATCTTGTGGACCCCTGCTGTTCCCTAAACCACATTATGGGAACTCCTGTTCTAACACATTACTCATTCTCTTTTTTCCCTCCCCTCCTTTTTTCTTTGACAGTAAAAAATCCTCCATTGGAGCCCTCCAGCTTCCTGTCTCTTCCTCCCAAGCAGCCTAACAAGATGGGCTTTGATGAGGTATACACACACACACACGCACACACACACACACACACACACACACACACACACTCACTCACGCTCTCTCAGTCTCTCTCACTCTCTCACACACATAAATACGTGCACAGTAATCTAGACGTGTGTGTTTTGCATCTGCGTGCACCCAGGTGTTTATGATAAATCTGGTGCGGAGAGCTGACCGTCGTGAGCGAATGCTGAGAACTCTGTACGAGCAGGAGATCAGCTGTAAGGTTGTTGCTGCTGTGGATGGCAAGTACGTTTCTCATTTTCTTCCTCCCCCACTGCTTGTCTCTTCCTGATTTGTGCCTCTGCAACATGCAGTGTAAATTGATGTAGTGAGCCCGGGCTGAGACAAACAACCAGGTGAAAAGCAGCTGGTCGCTTGCTCTTATTTATAGATTCCCACATAGTTTTCGCTTATTTATGTCTCTAACCTTTGCGTGGGCTGTCCAAAAGTTAGGCTGTTATTCAGTTATTCATAATTGATTTGTTTCTGCAGTCAGTCCTGATACCTGTATGGTTTACGAATATATTTGTGTTGTACATGTTTATTCACTGTTTCATTTGAGTATCGATTCCATATTTAATCTCAATGTCCATCTCTTTCTCTCAGAGCTCTGAACAAGTCTCATCTAGAGTCTATGGGGATTAAGATGCTGCCAGGATACAAAGACCCTTATCACGGTCGACCTCTAACCAAGGGTGAACTGGGTTGTTTCTTGTCTCATTACAACATCTGGAAGGAGGTGAGACTCTTGAGCTGGCCTAAGGCAATTATGTCTACCTGCACATCTTAGATAAGGTTTATTGTTAAAAACACAATAATTGAGATTGCGTGAGGAAAGGTGGCTTGAGCAGCAAATAAACTTGTCTTCTATATGTTTCAATGAGAGCGCTGCTTTTTTTGGGACAAATTTGAAGTTAAATCTTATGTTTTCATGATGGAAATATACTTGCTGTATTGTCTACATAAACCAATATGAGAAAATAAAAAGTGCAAGGAAAGAGAGAGGAATTACAAGCAAGGCAAACCCGGGATGCATCTACTCAGGGGCATTGCAGTGCATGTAATCTCTATGAAATGCTATCTGCATGTGATTATGTAGGATGTATAAGCAAAGAAAAGGAGACAAGTAGCTTTCTCCAATTACAGTTCTCTTGTTGTCCAGCCTCTATTTACCAATCATGTTTGAATAGACTTTGATTGCATGCATTTAAACAGTCCACATGAAGAGCAATTAAGGGACTGTATTTGCCAAAACGCAGTTTCAAAACCAGTGACTTATTGCGTTTTCATGAGCCTTTTTCATTGTATCTATATTTGCAAACAATAACCGGGAAGTCACAAACCGGATATCCACTATCTGGATATCCTGGCTACACTGGAGGCCATCAAAAATAGTTAGCAGCCAATTGGTTCCCTAATTGTAACCTATGTCGTGTGTGCCCAGTCTACATGGTCAACTGGTAGTTTTCATAAAGCATCTTTTTTTAAAAAAAACCCCAAAACTTTATAAAAGACTTCATAGTTTAGCTGCACTGTTTGTCAGGAAAACACTCAGTCAGTATAGTAATTAAACCAGCTGCATTCAGCCACTCCTGTTATTTTGGGAGAATGAACAAACACACAAGCTTTTATGTGTAATTATAGAAAATTAGCCATTTGTAATCATTTTGTACGAAGGACCCATAAAGGTCAAAAAGGATTTAACAAACGTTACACTAAATCCACCTAAGTACATGATGGATTTTATGCACAGGCTCACCGATATATTGGCAGCGCTGTAATGCTCCATGTCCATATGTCTTCGTTCAGATAGTAGACCGAGGTCTCCAGACTTCTCTGGTCATCGAGGACGACCTCCGCTTTGAAGTGTTCTTCAAACGTCGCCTTCAGGCACTGCTGCAGGAAGTGACATCACACAAGCTGGACTGGGATCTCATGTGAGTGATGCTTCAATGAACTGAGGGAATACACAGTGTAGTAAACAGAGAGGATTATCATCTCCATCATCCCCCTACAGTGAAATCCAGCCATCTGTCACACGATATCTCAGACGCCACCAGTCAGATGCTGAGAACACTTGTGGGAATAATCCAGTGTAGCATCCCACTCCTGAGCACCATCCTACGGCATTTTCATTGAAACTATCCGAAATAAGAGCTGTTCGGGAGACTCATCTAGACACGACCTTCAAATATTGCAGCAAAGTCTGCTTGAACTGAGCTGCAACTATATTTAGTATTTCTAAAAGCCCGATCGTATATTGTTTTTTTTTTCTTATTAATTCAACAGCTGATTGAATTTTCTTGCTGCTGGGTTCTTTGTCATAGTGGCAGCAGAAACTCATTGATATCTCATTAAGAGTTCCCCGCTATGCGAGTGTGAAAAAATGTTGTTAAAACACAAACATTTATTACAATCACATTATTAAGTGGAAATTATCAATCGAACTTCAATATTGTTATGTGAAGTAATTTTTAGGCTATAATTGCACAAACGTTCTAATTGATGCATTTGCTACTGACTGGCTGGAGAAAGGGATGTGGGTCCCATTCTGCCTACTTGCTTGTGTCCATTTGCAATTTCACCGTGGATGTCCAGTATCAGCTAACCAGTGCACATCTTCACTAGGGTTGGCCGATTGGACGAATATATCGACTATCGACAATAGGCTGAGCCCATCGGTGATCGTTTTTACAAGGGCGATTTATTTATTTATTTATTTGCCCATGAGTAAGTTTGCTAATAATGATGGAGCTAATAGAAGCAGTCAACAGAAAAAAAATAATAGCGCTGTTTTAACAGCACCCTCTTTCATCTGCGAGCAAATGCACCCTCCTCAGAATACGCCCAAATGCTTGTTGATGGAGCTGCAGAAGCTGGTGATAGCCTAGCATACTCAGCAGGATGGTGGACACGTACATGCTCATGCAAGTTAGTCGTGTTTGAGTACTTTGCTCGCACTATACGTCTGCACAAGCGGCACACCGCTTTGGTTACATCCTTAGGTTTACCTCTTTCATCCCAAATTGGCAACTTTATTTTTTATTTTAGTGTTGTCAGCGTTAATGCGCAGTCATCACAACTATTGCGATTAAGAATGAACCCATCTGGAGCGCAGACTGAGTCAAAATCCCTGAAATGTCCCTGTCAACGCATTTCGGGCAGTTTGTCCAAAGTTTGCTCATTCTGCACTCTAGATGGGTTGAGCACGTTAAAAATTTTAATTGTGATGACCGTGTTAACGCTGACATCCCTAATTTTGGGGGAAATTAGTTCGTCCATGTTTGGACTTCTTCTGTGTTGTAAATGCGCAAATCAGTCCGTGCATGACTACATTGCTCCGCCCATCAAAAAGTCTGCACATGCGCACATGTATCGCCCATCGCCGATTATTGGACTGACAATTGTCGGTTGGAAAATGTTTACATATCACCCAACCCTAATCTTCACTGTTCATGCGAGTTTCCCAGCAAGTGTCCAAGCCCCAAGAAGGCGCATCAGGGCAGGAGTAGTTCACAAGGTTTTGCGTTGTGTACTTGTCCTCCACAGTTGGACCATTACTGCAGAATTTTACATTAATGTTCTGAAGCATCACAGAGGGAACCTTTGACACAGTGGAGCTTTAGTGTGCCTGCTCACAGTGGGTTTTAAAACAAATTGAAACAGTATTAATCTGTGTGTTGATTCTTAGTTGCTAATTAAAATATAAGTTCACTAAGTTAATTCAAGAGGATAAAACTAAAAGGCTCATATTAAAATCTGATGCCTACCATCTCTTCCATCTGGATTCAGCAGAGTTGTTAAGACAGTAGAGTAGATTTACTGTTATTAGCTGTCATTTCAAATCTGTGATCTGTGCCTCTTATATGTGAACAACTCTTGCAGTTATATTGGGCGGAAACGAATGCAGGTGCACCATCCAGAGAAGTCGTTACCAAACATCCACAATCTGGTGGAGGCCGACTATTCCTACTGGACTCTTGGCTACATGTTGTCGTTACAAGGAGCCAAGAAGCTCCTCGGGGCAGATCCTCTAAGCAAGATGCTGCCTGTTGACGAGTTCCTTCCTGTCATGTACAACAAACATCCAGTGTAAGTATAACCCATCTGCTCTCCACGTGTTCTCTTTGTTCCTGTTATCTGCCTCCTCTTTGTGATTTCTTTTCTGTGGCGCTCTTGTAAATCTAATCACATCCCCGCTTGTCTCGCTCATCAGATCAGAGTACATGGACCACTTTGAGCGTCGGGACCTGCATGCATTTTCTGCTGAGCCGCTTCTGGTGTATCCAACCCATTACACAGGAGACCCGGGCTACATCAGTGACACGGAAACATCAGTAGTCTGGGACAACGAGTCTGTCAGGACCGACTGGGACCGAGCCAAGTCCAGGAAAACTCAGGAGCAAGAAGAGCTGAGTTTTGAAGCCCAAAACTCTGACGTATTGCAATCTGAACTGGAGAACTGGAGTGCACGGGACGAGCTGTGATGAAGGAGGGAAGATTTGAGGAGGAGTTAGAGAGAAAGAATTCTGGCATTCAGAGATAAGACTGAGGGAAATAGAGCAAAGCTGTGATAGTGGGAGGAAATAGAAAATATGGGGGGAATCTAACAAAGCGGTGGAATAAAGGAGTCATAGTGGAACAGATGGACAATGGGCTGATGAGGAACAAATTATTTTTCCTTAAACATTTCTCTCTTCACTATTGAATCTTTCTCTTGAGAGAGGAGGTTAGATGTAGAGTTAACTCTTGAAGAGTCAGCTGTCAGCTTTTGTTTTATTTATTACATCCCATAGACGTCCCTTGACCACTGCTGGTCTCTTAATAGTTTTTAACATGAGAATTTCACATGCAGTTTTGCATGTCTCTAAAAGACACTCCAGTAATATTTCAACTGTCCAGAGCAATTTCAACAATACTTTCCTTAAATCACACGTTAAAGCTGCAGTATGTTCTGAGTTAAAATGTGACCTCCTAAAGAATAACAAGGTTATATTACGTTTCTTCTTCTACTGTCTAAAATTCTCTCTCTGGAGAAAACAATCACCAAAACATTTCCCAATATGGTTCCCAGCATGTTTGGCCACTTATCCGTCTTCACTGGATGGATCCGTTCCACCAAGAGACTTTAGGTCATTCATTAGTTTCAGTTTAACAGCTTTTGGAGTTTAGAAGGACTAAAATAAACCAGCAAATCTAAAAAATAAGAAAAACCATATTAACATATTGATAAATGATATCAATATATATCAATTTCCTGTAAATTCATGTCGTGAAACTTCATATTTATATTGTGATCAAATCCAGGTTGGGAAAAGAGTGCATAGGGAAGATTGTGTGGGCCACTGTGACATTAGAAAAGTATTTTGAATGCTTCAGCTTTTTTTTTTACGGTTTTCATCCTTTATTGTCTAAAATTAACAATAATTACAAAATGAAAGTCATAAGAAATCAAACTGTGATTGAAACCAGTGAGAAGTAGAAGAACGAGTAGCTCTCTGCTGGCCATTGGGGGGAAAAATGTCAGTTTAAGATCATTCTCACTGGTTTCCTTTTTCAGACCCTGAGGCTACATTCATCTTTCATATTCAGTCTGTGGCTGGGGATCACCTCTGTTCGCCTTTTCTGACTCTTAATACCTTGATCTTTAATTTAGGCCCAAGCAGCCATTGTTATTTACTACATGTTATGTTTTGGGAGATTAATTTTAGGCTTACTTATTTGTAACTGATGAATGTATCTGTTTTACCTGTTACCAAAGGATTTGTTCACACTTGAATAACAGCAGGATTGATTTTTGTATTTCCTTAGTTCTCAGCTCATATTGCAGTTTTAACCCAGACTTGCAGCTTTGGTTGCATTTTTGTTTGTTAAAACAAATGAATATAGATTTTTTTGTAATACCTCTAACGTCTTGTCTGTTCTCTGTGTTTTCAAAGTGTGTCTTTTTTGCTTTGTTTTTACCAAAGGATGACTAACGCCTTTGATATGAAAGGATTGGTTGGTTGACAATTTTTCTCCACTGGATTTAAGTTAGGCTGAAACAGGGAAACGCTAAAGCATCAGCACCTCAAAGCTCAGTTAAATGTACATGGAAGCACTGACACGCTGCCAGCTGTGGTTAAAGCTGCAGTGGCTAAAATATCAAAGTATCTGCTTTGCCTCCTTTATTGGCACACTACAGTTTTATTTAAGCACAGACATGAATGTCCCGAAATGCAGTTGAGAGTTATTTAATTAGTGCCCACTGGTGTTTGCCTGCCCTGTAACTACATAATGGTAAGCTTTGGTTACAGCAAGCCACCATTACTTCTCCCCGTTCATTGTGTTTATACTCATTATGGCTTACACATTGCTGACCAGTGAAGCGTGCTCATTCTACACCGACTGCCCTACAGTTTCATGATATTTGCATCTGAGATTAAGAGTTTGTTGTTGGATTAGAACAAAAACATTTAATTAGTTAAAGAAATTATAGTCAAGGGAGACATTTTTAGTCATGACCTCTGCGAGAGTAGCTTTGCATGATTAACAGTTCACAATAATCCATGTTTATGTTACAGTAGGCTTTGGTGTAGCACCTCAGTTCATCCATTATTTCTTTTAAGCAAATATTTGTTTGATTGGCAGCCTCTTGCAATCAAAAGACCTGAACAGGTGGTGGGAGCTGTAGCTGCTGTGACCATATTAGGGTTATCCCCCCTTATTTACATCAAACGGAGCCAATTTTAGGAACGATTTGTTGTAATATGAGTGCTTGGAGCTTTCTGAAGTGTGACTCACATTGATTACCTCAACACATCCTCACCTCTTTACTTGAATGTTTGGCCAAAAATCAGCATCCACCACTGTAACAGTGTACATCCACTTCGATATCACTTGCAATCACACTCAAACACACTGCCAGAAGGCCATTTCCACCAACTGCCAGACCCACTTCATGGATAACCTCAGGTATACTAATTTCTTAGATGATGCTTTCACCACATGTCTGAGATCGGTCTGAGATCTCTTGCTCTCAAACATCACAGTTGATGATAAGAGAAGCATAACTGACTTACATCGACACCTGTACAGTACAGCCATGCTTCTAGGCTTACCTAAAAAAAAAAAAAAAAACAGCTTCAGCATGTGTTGTGTGCATTTGGTCACATATCCAAAGCATGTATTATTCAAAGGAGCGTATGCATGTGTGCGTGTTTTTGTGCATTCATGTGCAGTGACGCATGTCTGTGTGACTCAGACTAATCCTATTAGGGCTCTCTCCCTCTCTCTCTATATTTACCTCAACCCTCTCCCTGAGATTAACCCGGGTACTTTCTGCAAGTGCCTCTGCAGATCGCTAAGCACTTTCCTACAGTACAGCTTGGAGTTCACCGGAACCAGGCTCAAAACTGTTCACTCTCTCAGTTAATTCTGCACCCTGCCTGTTAAATCAGCCTTAAAAACAGGATACAAAAGAATCAGTATTATGCTTTGATGGCTTAATGGGTGATATCAGACTCAAGCCAGCAAATTAAGCTGCGAAGGGAAGATTGAAACAAGCCCATCCTACCTTTGCAATCCAATTTGTCTTCTTTTTCCATCCCTCCTTTACTCGCTCCCTTCTTGTCTTTAAGTAATAAGATTTCTAGTGTTTAGCTGGAGTTTTAGGGCACACACACACACATCCTCTGTCCCTCAATTACAGCACTGCCACACCTCCAGCTATCTGTAATCTCCCTTAGAGGACCACAGAGTGCAGGGTGAACAAATTACAGAGAAAGGGGTGAAGACACAGTGAAAGGTGCCACTAAAATAACAAGCTTCACAGGATTTAAAGGAAGAGGGGAAAAAGGCATATGAAATAATATAATGTCTTGAAAGACAGGAGAAAATCTGGATTCCCTCTATGTCTTTTTTTGTGAGAGCCAAGGAGTTTCAAGGTGAGGTAAATTACTTGTGTATATTTAGCTGCCACTGCACGTACAAAGATTGATGGCCTATTAAATTAGCTACTAACAAGACACGGCAGTCTTGCTAGTGTATATCAGGAGCTATTGATCAGCTTCGAAAAGTGAAGCAGATTATTGTGAAATAACTTTTCCAAATGTAAGATTTAAGTTTTGACCTTTCTAAGCCTTACAGTAAATCCTCTTTTTTTTCCAGGTAAGGTCCAGTGCTGCTCAATTTCAGATGTATTTCTCCTACATTAGCCTCGGACGTTTCAGTGCAGAATGGTAGTCTCAAATAGATCTGGCACAGCTCAAAGCCACAGAGCCAAATCTAATTTGTGAGGTTATCGCTGTCAATTCACAGCCAGCAGCGACTTCTGCAACAGAAATACAGGCTGGGCAAGACAGATAAAGCATATTTCTTAGCTTTTTGGCCTGAACTATATTTCTATATCTGAAATTTATCTCTTATGGGTCTTTTTTTTTGTTTGTTCTGAACCATAAGTTGGCTCTTGGAAAATACCATTTCATAAAAGCTTTATTCATACTGACTAACTCGTTCTAGCTGGGCTGTTGTATTGTCAGTTTGTCAAATTACCGTGTTTCAATGGGACAACAGGAAGTTTCCTTTTTTTAAAAAAAAATTATAAATCTTAAAATTTGCTCCTTTAAAAGGAACCAGCATTTATCAAACAATTACTCCCAATTTAGGGACCTGGCCTGCTGGTTCGTAATGGTTGCATCTTAATAACTGGCCAAACTAAAATAATTTTTGACAAAATAATTGGAACTGCTGCTTTCCTTCCGCTAAATGGTCATGATTAAGAACAAAATGTGGTATCGGTCCCTCTGAATCAATTTTTTATACAACAGTGTGGGGTAATCATTCATTATTTTCATGTAAATTACCATTTGCTATTCAGTCACAGTAGGCTGCAATAGTGACTCAGCTCATGCTTTGTTTGAAATTCCCCCCCACCAAAAAAAAAAAAAATCAAAAAACTTGCCATTTTGTGTAAACAAAAGTAATTTGTTCGGGATAGATGTAATCACTGTCTACAGATTGCACCTCTAAAACACCAAAGCAGTGACATTTTGAAAAATGGTTCTAGCAATTTTTAAGCTTTAAAGGCCCTGAAGCAGATGTTCTTAATTATTCTTTGATGCTGATGGAATCCAACATGAGCACAAATAATCTGTCAAACTTGTTTTGACTGTTTTTTGTTTTGCGTGGGCAGTAGCAATGCTCCGGATTCACCTGTAAGTGCACCCAAAATGTCACAGACACTCCAAACTTGATTCTTGCTTATTTTGTCGTGCATATTTGTTGAAATTTTCAATGATACAAAAATATTTCAGATTTAACATCCTGAGACCTCAGGTCTTGTTTTGGATGGCTTTTCAATTTTTTCGTAGCTATTTGGGATCAGTTGGACCTGAAGGGTCTAAAAACTAAACATTACCTATGAAAAGTGTGTCCTCAAGTGTGGACAATGGGTTCATTTTACTGCACAAAACAGTGACGTCTACAAAGTATAAAACACTTTATTGAGCAGAGTGAAGTACTGAAAACCTGAAATTCAATGCCCTGTGACTACACAGGGTCTCAGGGGTTTCACACTAATGTCAGCCTCAATCACAGTTTGCAAAATGAAACATTTATTTCAGGAATGTGCTGTACAAGCCACCACACATGCATATTGTTGAACATATGTACATAAAACTTCATCTAACCCTCTTTGTTTCCACAGAGGGCCTTTATCCTTTTACATTCCTGTCTTTCATCATGGTTGACCTTTTCCTAAACCGAGTTCTCATCGAGAACAACTGGGACCAAGACGAACTCAACACTGAGCGTGAGATCATGGGGATTCTCGAAAATCGCATCGTCATGCTGTTCTTTGCATCTGCTGAATGTGAAAAGTGCCTGGAGTTTGTGCCTGTTCTGAACGACTTCTTTAAGAGACTGAAAGATCCAGCATACATCGAATACCCGAAACTGCTCGCACTCATCTACATCAGGTTCCCCCATCTTTTTTTAATCTATATATCTGTCTTATACATATGCAGTTACATAAATATATCTATTTGATCAGTTTTGAGATTCCCAGATTTCCCTCTCTCTAGTTTGGACCAATCAGAGGAGAAACAGGAAAAATTCCTCAAAGAGCTGCACAAAAAAGTTCTGTTTCTGGCCTTTGAGGACCCGTACAGGAAGTGAGTGTTTAAATATATGTGCATAAATTTAAGCTGTTTGTCAGTGCAACCAAGTCTGGAGGACCACATCACTCTTTGTACAAAATTAGAGTATATTTTCATGCCAGTCTATTTTTGTTTTTCAGGGAACTGCAGACCATGTTTAAAGTGAAGGATGTACCAACAATAGTGGTCCTGCGTCCCGACGGCTCTGTCCTCTCTCCAAATGCTGTGCGGGACATCTGTCGTTTCGGCTGTGACTGTTTCCAAAACTGGCAGGAATCGGCTGAGCTTGTTGAAAGGAGCTTCATGCTCAACGAGGAGTTTGACAACCTTAACTTGCGCAGTGCCACTGACCCTGTGAGGAGGCTCAAGTACAAGACAGAGGACGACAAACGCAAAAAGAGATGGTGGAAGTTATGGGGGAAGGGAAAAGATGGAAATGAAGAGGAAGAGGAGAAAGATGGAGCGTGGGATACCAAGAGAAATGAGGGAGATAACAATACCTGGAGGATAAGATGAGGAAAACATATATCATATAATATATTCTGTATGCTATCACTCAGACATTTAGGAGAAATATTTTTTTTTAGAAAGAAATTTTTATCTGCTGTTCCAGAAAATTTATCAGAAATGTTATCAAGATTAACTGCTATAATTCATAATTAGGAATTTATGATTTTCAGTCGCATGCAGTGGTACAGTACTAAGGTCATGGGTTTGAATGCAGCCTATGTGGAGCTTGCATGCTCTCTCTGTGTTTGGGTGGTCTGGCTTTCTCCCACACTCCAAAGACATGAGTGGGTTTAGGTTAATTTGTGAATCTAAATTCCCTGTGAGTGTGAATGCTTGCCTGTCTCTATGCGTTAGCTGTGCAATAAATTGCTGACCTGTCCAGGGTGTACCCTGTTATAGCTGGGACTGGCTACAGCCCCCTCATGATCCTGAATATGGATACCAAAGAGAAGATGGATGGATGTATGAATAATAACCGTGGACTGTTTTTTCAACAACCATCAGTCTTTGTTTTTGAGTTAAAGTTTATTTTACCTGTTTTTCTTGGTGTGCCATATATATATATATATGTATATGTATGTGTATATATATATATATACACATACATATCTGTATATGTATTGAGCATATAAATTAAGAGGTTTTTTAAGTGGGGAAATGGGGAAAAAAAAAACCTCAGATTTTTTTCATACTGTGTGCACTAATCCTTTTACAAACCAGCACAATCTGGCTCTGCGAGGTGTTTTTTCTCAAGCCAAAGACACTAATGCAGTTGTCGTCTTGCACAGTTTTGCACTCTGGCTTCCAGCTTCTCTTTCTAATCAAGTTAGAACCATCTTGGGATCTTCTTTGTAGGGTTAGATTGGTGCACGCTATTGTAGGGAACAGTACAGTTTTGTTTTTTTGTTAATTTCCTGAGTGGAATAGCCTTCATTTCCTAGAACAAGAATAATCTGTTGCGCTTCCAAAGAGTTTCTTTTTATTAACCATTTTGAGACTCACTTTAATGTTGCATAAGATGAAAACAAATTTCCTTTTCTTAAAAAAAACAAACAAAAACAAGCAGAGAGCAGATGTAGGCTATAAAGCAGACTGTTTGAAACTAACATCTACTATTACTGCTCATCTGTTGTTGTGGATACCTACTGTATATGTTGATGGTGTTTTTTCTTTTTTTATATTTTGTTGCTATTATTCAGTTGGTGATATTCACTACCACAAGAGATGCCACTGTTTTTATTCAGAAAATACAAACATGTACAAACCAATCCTGCCTAAATATGTGAGTATCGATCCCCAGGATTCCAATCTAAAGCTCTACAAATCAATACCTCCTTATTGACTTAGGATCAAATTACTGTGTATAGCAAGAGAGGACTCACGTGTGTACTGGCTACTCCAGCTGTGCAACTCTACAGACTTGTTTCTTTCTGCTTTTCTTCCCTCTTCTTTACCCTTTCTACTGGCAATATAATTCTTCTGGCAAAGTAATTCAAGACATATCAGCTCCATTTCCAGCAGCATCAGGCAGCTGTTTTCTGAGCAAATAATCAGTGGATTGTACGTGTGCTGCTCAGCATGATAAAGAAACAAGACTAGAAACTAGCTGGTGAAAGAAGTCCAGCTTTCTGCAGATAACAGTCAAGATATAATATTTTCTCACTGGAGAGGGGAGGCAAAAGTGAATGCTAAAAACAGGTAACAGGCTTAAATTAATCAGATACAGAGACTGATATCTGCTGGATATGTAAACAGGCAACTATTTTCAACCACACTGTTTTTTTGAATAATATTTGGACAAAAAAACCCTAAAAATATACATGTAACTGCATTTTTTGGCTACATTTAGGTGCTGGCGCCTGCTTGTTTTGTAACTGAAATTAATGTATTGTCAGTGTGTTATTTACTTTCATAACACTGTTATTTGTCTTTACTATTCTTTATTAACTACATCTCCTCAGAGTTTGCACTTTGTTATTGCATAGTTAAATGTGAATTGTATGCTCTCCAAAATCATTAAATTCTCTATTCTTTTAATATAAACAGTGCCTGTATCACTGCTGTGCTTTCATGGCCATATTGTAGTGTTCCCAGTAGAGCAAATCAAACTATCACTACGCACATATTCCCTGCGGTTCTGCTATTCCATTAGTTACTGAATATTAAAGGTCTCACAGTGGCTCACTTCATTAAGGTTCTTTTTCTTCTTTTAAGCATGTCTCTCATTCTGTAATTTCTTCGCTCTTTATTCAGACAGACTTGATTGTTCAGTCACTGCTTTCACATACACACACCATCAGTGCGAGCACTTCATGTTCCTTGTCCCTCTGTCACCTTGTCTTTCAATCCCTCCCTCCCAGACATATGAGGGGAGGTGGAGAGCAGGGACACAAAAGAAGAGGTAGTGAGCAGCTACTGCCACCAAGGTGAAGGCGAATGAGTGAATGCGATACGAACTGGCAGACTGGGAAGTGATTCTAGTGTGATAAAGGAAGAGGTGAAAAGAAATATAAGGCTAGATTTTGAAGGCTATTTTCTTTTTGGATTTGCTGCCTCAAGGAGAGATAATATTTGTTAGAGGTAAGCAACTGTGAGGATTATCCGATTTAACAGCAAGCGAGATTATATATGATTACTGTAATCGATTTGGGAGAGTAGAAACATACAGTGAAACACAAGGCAAAGCCATTAAAATCACCCAGATAAATATTTCCAAATGTCAAGACTTTTTACTGCAGTTGTGAAGCCTTTAATATTCTAATGTGTGTTATGCTACATGGTTTGAGCTTTCATGATTAGCGGTGATGTGCCTACTCTTTCTTGATTAATCCAAAGCATATTAATAGCTTTGCTTCTCCCTTTGTAGCACCCCTTCATCATGGTGGACTTATTCATTGGTCGGGTCCTGTTAAAGAACAACAAGGACCAAGATGAGCTGGACACAGAGCGTGAGATCATCATGCGCCTGCAGAACCGAATCCTGATGCTCTTCTTTGCTTCTGCTACGTGTGAGACCTGCAGGCAGTTTGCGCCCACGCTCTCTGACTTCTACAAACAGTTGACAGATGAGTTCTACGTGGATCGTGCTGCTCAGCTGGTTCTCCTGTACATTAGGTAAAACACACAGAGGCACACATATAGGTGTTTATTAGAACTGTAGTGTCTAACACTGGAATAGATTTTCTCCTCTGTTACTTTATTAAACTAACCTTGTCTCTAGCTCGAATGTAAAATTAAACTGCATGCACGTATGTGCACTTGCGTAATGCATGTATGAATTTCCTTTAAGAAATAAGAACCGCAAGAAAAATGACATTGGAGTAATTTTTACTAGAGTTTTCCATTTCACTCTCTAGTTTGGACCAGTCAGAGGATGAGCAAGAAAGTTTCCTCAAAGAGCTCCCCAAAAGGTGCCTGTTCCTGGCCTATGAGGACCCCTACAGGAGGTGTGTGAGATTAGCCAGTTAGAAGTGTGTATAACCTGCTGGTGGGTGATGGTAATGTAAATCCATTAGCTCTATGCTAGTGTGTGTGTGTGTGTGTGTTTCGGCAGGGAGCTGGAGGCTATGTTTAACGTGGAGGAGGTGCCCACAGTGTTGGTGCTGCGTCCCGACTGCTCCATCCTCATCCCTAACGCCGTGGATGAGATACTCCGCCTTGGAACAGACTGCTACCGCAACTGGCAGGAGGCAGCCGAGCTCATTGACAGGAACTTCATGAACAAAGAGGACTTTGAGGAGAAGTCCATGCGCAGCTTCAGCGACCCCGTGAGAAGACTGAAGTATAAGGTGGAAGATGAAAAGAAGAAAAAGAAGAAGAAAAAGCGAAAGGGGTGGGGTGGAGGTGGCGATGAAGGTGTGGAGGCGGATGGAGGAGCGGGCGACAAGGAAGGAGGGGGATCACCATGGTGATGGATACCAAGAACGGGAGAAAAACACTGCTGATTTGCCTAAAACCTGCTGCTGTCCTTCACAGCAAAAAATATAGCAGATATTTCAGTAAAAATGTGAAGCTGACCTTATTGTGACTGGCTTTGCTTCGGTGGTACAAAGATCGTGGTCCTACAACAGCTCCAGTGTACAGTATGTGGGCAGCAAACAACAAAAAGAAATATAACACTATCTCCAGGAACACTGACAGCTTCTTTGATTTGGCTGTATTTGATGTCTCTGAATGCTGCCAAGTATACAGTCGAGACAAGGTTTGGTCTGAGCCAAGTCTTGCCATTACGGCTTGTTTTATTACACACTGGAGATGATTATAACCATTTCTCCATTCTCAACAACACAGCCCTGTAATGCACTTTTTTAAAATGATAATTTGTGCGTCCAATCAAAACACACCATGCATAATCTGAAATCAATGAATTATTCAGCGCCATTAAAATAATTTTGTTAGTGACTGTTTTGCTTTGAGTGTTTGTGAAGTCTAGCTGCACTTTACAGACTACACAAGCAGCAATCAGAGCTATTCAACGGGAGTCAAGTGAAATCATGGAGAAACTGGCTTTACTACACTATCATTGAGCTACTTTGACTGTAAATCATCTTCTCACATAATGAAGACCACATCCAGTCTTTGCACACTTCCTTGCGCATGCAGGCTAATCTGATGAAGCTTTCGAGTGATCAGGCAAGATCTTCATTTGCAACAGTTCCTTCTCTTTGTGACATTTTCTTCCTTCCTCTATATCCTCTAAGTGACCCATGCCTTAACTACATGCTGCCAGTACTTCTAAAATACAAGTACAAAAAGCTAAGGCAGAATGACAGTAATCACAGTAATCACAGCAGCAGCACTGGGGTTGAAATGCATCTGAGAGACAGAGAAGGAAGCCAGAGTATCATCAGGTGTCATCAGGTTTGATTGCTATGGATTGATGTGCTTTAGAAAAGGCAGAGACGTGATGATTTATAACAAAGCTCTAACATTACAGCCAGATTGACAAATAGGTCATATTTTCTAGCAGTGCCTCACAAACCATGGACATGCTGCAAATGTCTGTGCACTGTGCAGCACAGGGTAGCTAACAAACAGCTCATCTCCCCTTTCACCATGATGTGGTCACAGAACTGTAAATGCTAAACTTACATCGGAGCTGGTCGGACCTGTAAAAGGAGACAGATGCCTGAATAAACACAAGCCGCTGTGTGTTTCATATTCCGTTGCTTTTGCCTACACAGCAGCTTTGCTCACTCAGACAAACCTTGACAATATAGCCGAAGCCCCCCCAACCCCGCCACTCTCTCTGCACAAGTACACACGCGCACGCATAAACAAACGCGCACACACGCAGAAGCGCAGACGCGTTGCGCGCTCTCGATTGCAGAACGCGCAACAAGCGGACCAGCGGATGGAGAGAGAGAAGAAGAGAGACGGACGGATGCAAGGCGAGGCCAGGAACGGGAAACTGTATCTCTCCTGACCGTCCAGCTGTTGTCTTTTCCTTCCCCCCTTTAACCCCAGTGTTATTTTATAACGCGATTCTTGCTTTTTTCCCCCCTATTTTTTTTTAAAGCCTGACATTTCTCCATATCCGTCCTGATGTGCCGCTGCACCCCATCACGATTCTTCAAGGATATGCAAAGCGGCTGTTATCACGTCGACGTTATTTTCCATTAAATGCAAGGATGTACCTAATGAACGGCATCGGAGGCGTACGATCAACAATGACAAACGACAGCTGAGCTCGGCGAGCCGTAGAAATCGACGGAGGGGCTCAGAGCAGTCGAGGTTTGTGCGTTAATTTGCGCCTAATTATTGTTTTCGTGTGTGCCCGTTTATTTCCATCCCTTCATCCATCGGGGCTATAAGGCCTATAGCCCGCATCATTTCTGGGCATGAAACCCGTGGGAATTATGATACCAACGTGACGCACAGTCACACAGCACAGCGGGAAGACATCGAGCCTCTACAGGACGGAGGGAGGGTGTGAGGTCCAGCAGAGCAAAACCCTGCCTCTCGCACTGATCACAGGCGGAGGACGCCCAGTTGTTGCTGGACAAATCGCGCTAATGACTGTCGTATAGCCCAGCAGGTCTCGCCCTCCACTAATTCCCCATTGAATATTTAATTTTTTTTAATGCATCGGGCGCAGCGGAGCGGGAGAAAGGGAGGAGAGTACAGTGGGTGAGGGCGCGGAGAGACGGGATGCGGGAGACGCAGTGAGCGAGGAGGAGGAGGAGGACGAGGGAAACCGGAGGATTGACGGTAAGATATGGATATAGGCTATGAGGATGCACTCCGCCCCTCCTCTCTCTCTCTCTCTCTCTCTCTCTCTCTCTCGTTCACACGCACAATCGCACATATATGATCAATGCCCCAGAGGACAGCACAGGTGCCCCGCTTCTTTCATTGGTATTGCTTCTGCTTCTGCTGCTGCCAAGGGCCATTTGATCACTGAGTGGACATGGATCCCATGCGCTGCTGTGCTGAGGTTTTTAACGCTGGCTGCCATTAAAGCTTGGTCAGTAGTAGCCATGAGTGCTGTGAAATATTCATAGGCACGTGATTACCCGTCTTTGGAGATCAGAGAGGGGAAAAAGTGTTGTGATAGGGTGTCCCAGACTGGAACGCCAGAGGGGTCTGTCATGGGTGGTGTGATTTGTGTTCATTAACACACACCTTTGGTTGCAGCGTCATGTGTGCTGCAGTGAGCAGTGATGTAAAACACACGCACACACACATACACACAAAAGAGGTTTTAATGCGGGTTTGGTTTGCTGATTCACCACAGATGGGAACATGAGGAGAAAAGAGAAAGAAATGAAGAGAGGTAGCAGAGCGAGTGAGTGAGAGTCCACTATCAATATTTCAGAGAGGGAAAGAGAGGACTGGGTCAGTGGAGGAGGCCAGGCGGAGAGACAGGAGTGACTGTGAGAAAGAGAGACGGAGCGATAGAGAGATGCAGAGGACAAAGGAGGTGAATGAAAGGGGAGAAAGGCTAAGGGAATAGATGGAGGAAGAGCTCAGTGGGTGACAGGACTCCTGCTCTACTGTCAGACTCAATCCCTGATTCATTTGTAGCCAAGGGTGTGCAAAGACATCGTTTGTGTCCTATTAATTATAGATACAAAAACATTGAAAAAGAGCTCATTAATATAGAGAACTATCTGTGAACCCAGATTTTAGAGCGGTGACTCCTTTCTGTGTGTGTGTGTGTGTGTGTGTGTGTGTGTGTGTTTGCGTCCGCACTGTGTGTTGGATGAGAAAGAGAAAACAAAGGTAATGAGGTTTGTTTCCATGTAGGGATCATTTACATCAACTACTGTGGAGTAAAAAGAAAGGACACAGTGATTTGCTTAAACCACTCAGACACACACATACATGCGCACACACAAGTTGGATGGGTTTTCTGTCATTTGACTTGTAAAATGCACCATATTTGTCTCTTTCTGTTCGGACCACCTCGAACAGGTTCCTCTCACGTCTCCTTGAATCAGTCAGACACACTGAGTCAGTCTCCCCGTTTGTGCTGTGAGCATTTTATGCAAGCCTGTGCAGAGCTGTGGGCGGATATATCAGTGTAATATCAATATCATGATATGAGAACAGACATCTGCTCGGATTTTTATATGACAAAGATAAGGGGCAGACACTTTGGCGTGTAAAAATCATTTAAATTTACCAATGTCAAAAGAGCAGCTAATTAATATTCTGTTACAGTTCCAAGTCAGACTGTGGAACAAATAATGAGACATATTTAACTATGCTAATTTTTTCCAGGGGTTATGGGTGGTATAAAGAATTTTTTTAAAGAAATGTTTAAACAGGAAAAATAAATCGTACATAATCTGTAAAGCTGACATGCAGATATGTGCGTATGCTTTTGCTTAGTCAAGTGATTTTAATGTACACGGTCTGACAAAATCTCTGCGAGGAGACAAATTTTTGCCATATCACTGTACCTAATATTGCTATTTTGCTAAAATATTTTATTAATAAACCTTTTTTTCCTCCCTCCTGTCCAGACTGCTCTGTTCTCTCGTACTTCAGTTGATGATCTAGTGGCGTAAAGGCTTTTTTTAAGCCATGTGACATTTTAAAATCCAAACTGCAATCCTGTATTTTACTCTGCGAGTTTGTTCTGATGACATTTTCCAGCAGCTCACATTATCGTAGCAGGTTATGCTGACATACAACTAGGAGCAATGCCACATTTTCTTAAGTTTAAAGGATCACTTGCATACTTAAATACACTTTAAATTATGAATACTTGCACATATATGTATGTTACTCACATACGTGAGTGTGTGTGTTTATGTGGCAGCTGTACAGTTGTATCGATATATAATGCGATATAATTTCAGATAGATTTGACAAGGTTTGACAAGCTGTTTATAGATCAAATATGACAGACAGGAATATTTTTTTTATTTTCAGTTAATGCAGCAAGCTAAAACCCCTAAAACTTAAAGATATGAAATGTGATGGCAAAAATCCAAATCTGTGCTAAAAAGTCACTGCACATTTTCTTGTTATGTGTCAGGGAAATCCCTCCTAAATTGAGAAAGAAGACTTTGAAGAAAGTATAAAATGTTCATTAGATGTTGAGAAGATCTAAATGAACACAGATGTCACTTTCAATTCTTTCGAGCAGGCAAACATTATTCTGAGCCAGTTGTGTCTGGCTGGAACTCTGTGCTTTCCTAGAAACTATTGGCCATGAAACATTAACAGATCATCTAATATCAGGCCTCTGCAAACTGCCAAGAGATCTGATGTGCCAAGACTTTGCAACATCAGCACAACTGTTTTCCAAACAAATATTAACATGTGCTGGACATGAGCCTGTAGGTCTTCTGAAAACACAACATTTTCACAGGGGTAAAACAAAGGAAAGCATCAGAAAGATAAAACCTGAAATAATTATTTAGATTTTTTTAAATGTTATTTTTGTGATGATTGACTTATCATTGCGGTTCAAGCCGATATCTAAATGTTATTACAAAGATCACATGCTGCTATAAACTATGTTCGTGGGTACTTAAAGTTGTCAGGGTTGACGGAACCCTGACTGAAACTGAAGCAAACAACAGCCGGTGAACCATACACAAAATATGAGGGGAATGAACGTGACTCCAGGGGTTCACGGGGCAGGAAGGGAAAACACTCCACACACGCTCGTAGGTCCACACTCCGTTCGCTCTGCGCCCACTCGCTCCAATCTTCAACACGCTCCAACACGCGCCACTCCGCTCATCCAAACACTCGCGCTCTGAAATCCAAAGAGGTTCAAGGGACGGGTCCAGGAATCTACATACACAAGACGAGAGATAACCACCACAAGGGAGTCACTATGAAGACACGAGATATTAGTCAGCCGGGGCTACACTAACATGTGTTGCAAAACGATCCAGCGACGAGAAACACTGAGCCGCCATCTTAACTAGCAGCCAGGAAAGCAGGATGATGGGCCGCAGGTGTGTGATTGCTCCCAGGTGCGTGGGCCAAAGGCGGGAGCCCGCAATGAGCTCCGCCCAGGCAGAGCGATCACAGGAGAGAGCGAGCAAAAACAAAAACAAAAAACACATGTGGCCTTACTGGGTCGACCGGGCAGACACACGGGCCGTGACAAAAGTAAAAGTGCCTGTAAAAACGAACACGGACTCCTCAAAGCAGCCAAAATCTGCCATCCACCCATATTTAATGCACATAATTGTACACTGTCGATGCAATTTTATACATAGTTTAAAAAAAACATGATCCACTCATACAGCTGTCATGAAAGCTTGCAACTCATTGGCATAAGAATCTTTCCACCTCCACCGTGCAACCCACTTGACATGAATGCTGCACAGGCCTCCTATTGTACTCCTTGTTGGTCTGAGATTGGTTTCCGCCCACCTCTGACTGGCGTGGGCAATGGATTTGTTTTTTTACACGGAGGCTATATATAAACTTCGACTAATTTTAAAATCAATCAATAAGTCAATTCCTGTGGATTTTGTCATTGAGGTATATTAAGAAGGGGTTTTTTTTTAGGTCCACTTATGGAGAGCAGATACAGTCGTAATGCCTTTTTTAAAAATAAAAGTATTATTTGAAGACAGACGTAAGCAAATTGTGTGCTTTAAGATAGATTCAGATTGGGCAATAATCTTAAATGTGACAGTAACAGATTTCAGCTATTATGCTTCGCACTGATCAGGTAAAAACAAAAGAATGATTAATGAGCAAACCCGTACAATTCTGGAGAGTTTCTGATACGGAGAAAATGCTTAAAGAGCACAAATGCATGGTGTGCTTTTAGCTCAGAGAGTGTGTGCTGAAGGCAGGATTACAGTCGTGATAAATATGTGAAGAAACCTATCAATGTTTAATCAGTCTTCCTGCAGTCTTTAGCAAAGACTCAATTCTTTAAGTGAGAGAAAACCCAATTACTTTTTGTGCAAAAACTTTCTTTTGTAAGAGATCCCGGCCTGCACCTCTTAAAAAATGTGGCACAGAACGAGAAACCAGGGAGTCTTTTTGGCCTTCTGTGGGATTAATTACTATCTGCTAGTATTCCAGATATATATAAAGTAGGGGTTAAAATCATAAAAACAACAAATATGACAGAAAATAAAAGAAAAAATTGGCTTGATATGCTAGTTACTACCATATTTTCTGTGTACCCTTATACATGCAGGGGAATGCGACACCTCTATTCCCAGGAGTCAGACATCGACCAGACAAACATACAGGCTCTAAAACCCCATAAGTGGCTTTGACTGCAGCATGTAGGCCTCAGCCCTCTGGGAAATGTAGAGGTCAATGGTCCGAAACTGGCAGTTGCACAAGGCACTGTAGTGTGTTTTGATTCTTAAATATTATCCATAGCGACAAGAAAATTCTCCCACTCTTATTATTAAAAAGTCTTTCAGCCAATAAACCTTTCAGGGTTTCTGTTGGAAGACTAATCTATATCTCTCCCCCACACCTCTTAATTAGTCTCTCCTCTCCATCACACACATACAAACACACATTCATTCATCCATTAAGAGCATAGTGCTACAAGGCTGCTTTGTCACTTTGTGCTTCATAGTGATCTACCCTCAGGCACTGATTGCTCTGTGACCAAAGAGAGGGAGGTTAGTCTCTCTTTCTATCTCGCCCTCTGTTGATTGTATGGCTTGCGCCTCTAACGCACGTGAGTGTACGTAACTTGATTTTTACATTATTTCTACAACAGGCTACTCACATTCTTAAGGATCTGTGTGATGCAGAATTGTGTGATTAACGTCTAAACTACAAGAATTTAGATGTCACACCTACATTCTTGTAACAGCTATCATTGTAAAGCTATACTGCTGTGTAGCTGTGTGTAAAATGATGCACTGAGAATATTTTTATTTCCACGAAATCGTCCAGCAAAACATGCAAACGAATTTTCTCTGTGTATATTCTTTGTAAATGGTTGGGTGTATTCACAGCATGCACGTTAATGTGTGCGCCTGTGTAATTTTTTTCACTCTAAGCATTATGTTCATACACTCACTTAGAGATAGCTGCCACTTCAAGTAGGCCGGCCGCTTCCCCGGGGCGGGATTTTGGTTGTAGGCAGTAAGCATGGTGGTGCAAACAGGGGGAACCGGGTGTGTGGCTTTGTCAAGGGCCATCAGTGTCCTTGCTCTACTTACTCTGCATCTATGTGTGTATGTGTGTGTGTGTGTGGGTGTGTGTGTGTGTGTGTGTGTGTGGGTGGGTGTGTGTGAGATAGCAAGAGAGAAAGAGAGAGAGATTTGGGGTAGCAAGCATAAGAAAATGCTGCCATAAGGGGTTTGCAGGAGACTAGACATATTGTGTGTATGTATTTGCGTGGTTGTGTGTGCATCTGATAAAAAATGGAAATGTTCTCATTCTGTTCAGTCTTTTATATTTAGTGTGTGTGCGTGTGCATAGCTCACTGGTCCTGGGGCCTTTATTACAGCCTTGTTGGTTGAGTGGATTTAAAGAAGGCAGAGGTTTCTCTTCTCTTTCTTAGTTCATGCGTATGTGCCCGAATGCGTGCGAGGTTGTCTGTGTGTGCGTGCGTGCGAGCGCAAGTCTTTGAATGCGTGTTGGACATTTGTTGAGGAGTGACCTAAATCTGTCGGCCATCATTACCTAACAAGAAGATGGAGCGAAAACCGAGTCACAAATAAACACACAAGCACACATATGTTTATGTACACACACACACAACCTCCCAAGACCGTAATTCTGGTTACGCAGTCCACACTACAGCTGTAGTTGAAATCCTAAGAGGAAAAAGAAATGTTATAGCATACATGATGCCCCTCCTCTCTCCCTTCTGTCCAGGGCCAAGAGTTCAGTTTATATTAAGGAGTCATATTACTGTTGTTCTCTTGTAGCTCATCTTCCTGCGCCCCGTATGTTCCCTCATAAAAATCCACAGTGCACCATTGCCCTCTGATCACCTGTGTCTTCAGTCAGCTGCTTTACCTAGTTACGCCTGCGGGGGAAGAGATCGTCTCTACGACATGATTTATTTAGGATTACTGAAAAGTGGCCTAAGCTGAGCCCAGCCCTCTGCCTCTGTGAGAGTGTGTGTGTGTGTCTAAGGATAGAAAGATTAAGACTCTTTTATGGGTCAGTTGCCAGTATTGCTTCTGGCTAATTACAGACTTAAAACACAAATTCTCACGTGTGCGCTTTCAGTAACAGATATGCACATCCAGTGTATACCTCCTCGCTCTCCATCCCTCTCTCTCTCTCACTTCCTGAGACTGCACTGTGCTATCACCATGGTAACAGCAGATTGAGGGGCTTTTCGCTGCACCGATTGTTCAATTGTTATCTTTATTTTGCTCCCACTCTGTGTCCGTCTGTCTGTCTGTCTGTCTCTATTATTCTGTCCTCTTTCCACCCTGCTGTGGTGTCTCATGTGCACTCTTTCATAGTCAGTGTGGGTTTCTGACCATCCAACACACACACACGCGCGCACACACATCTCCACTAAGACGAGAGGGTGCAGTTTTTCACTCACAGTCTCACACTTCCACTGCTTCCTCCCCAGGCTCTCCTAGCACTGTGGTGGTGTGACGTCCTATCTCTTCCTGCCCAGCATGGCTGTGTCACTGTGGTTCGTGGGCGTGCTCACTCTGGCTCAAGTTGCGCCCTCTGGCCAAGGTAAGCGTCATGTCGAGGTGATGTAGTATCACGTCGAGGTGTTGATTCTGACAGCATTAAGCAGGAGGAATCCTATAAACTGAAACGCCATAGATAATGTCAGTGCAACACAAATTTGAGTGACTCACATCTAATCGAGTGAAGCCCAGTGTCACTAAAAAAAGGCATCTAGACAAGCTGTATGACATGCTTTGACCTACGCAAACACAAGATCTGAATACAAGTTTGGAGTGTATGAGGAGCTGCCTGTAGCTCAAAGTCGATTAACAATCAGCTATTCAGCACGGCAGACAGTTACAGTACATCAGCAGCATACTAATCACACCAAAGTGTTGCTTTAATGTTTTAATCCTGATGCTGCAAACACCTTGTCATGCGTACATGATACTCAAACTCGTGTGAGAAAGCGGATTAAGGTAATGGTAATGGGATTTTCTCCAATAACCATGGTTTACACAGCTTTATAAGGTTGTCAGGTGAGTGTTTTCGCTGAGCCTGTATTTAATATATTCACACGTAGTGCTCAAAGAAAATGAAATCCTATACTTGTCTGATTGTGTTTACTGAGCACCTGAGCGTCAGTAGTGGTTTCAAAGCTGCGCATCACATGTAGCTGTTACAAAGGAGGTGTGACGAGATTATGTCAACAGTCACATCTGGGAATCCTTCCAGTGTTAGCTTTCACACTTGTGCATTTTAAAGATTAAATTAGCGGTTTTCAACGTTTTCACAATTTCAAAGCATGTGTAATGTGTGTTAAATGTGCTAACAAATACAGGTATGGGAATGATTTGAATGAGGCAGTCAAAGTAAGGTCTCTATCCTAGGGAATCATTAATGGGATCAATGTCCTATAGTTCGTGGTATTGGATAGCTGATCCCATCTGTAGACCAGGAGTATTTATCTTCCCAAAGCCTGACAATGTAGCCCAGATGATGTAATCAGCATGGCCATGTTAATATTGTTAGTATCACATTCTGTACAGTCTCCAGTCCTACAGAAATTGCTCATCCCCTGCCTTTTCTCCGTGCTCACCATTAGGCAGATGTTTAATTCGATATGGAATTTCCCTGAAATCCAGTGCATCCATAGCGTACAAAGGATACCATAGATACGGTATCCATGGTATCAGATGTTAACATCTCGTAACTTTGGGATTAGATTTTGCATGTTAGCATCCATCACAGAGCACCACTCATAACTAAGTGCAAAAAAAGGCTTAAAACAAATGTGAGACTGTGCCAGCATCCATAATTATGAATTACTGCTTCAAACCATAATACTAATAGGTGGTTTATGCAGTACTGAGCAAACGTCTTGAGCCACCACCATTTTTTATATTTTGCAAGGAGCCAGCAATAGTACTTTTACAGATATAGAAAGCAAAAAGCTTTTTGTGTGGAAAGAAACATTTTCTGAATGTATTTTAAACGTTTCTTTGCTTTTTCACGCATTTTTAGTTCAGTCCAGATAATTTGTTTCAATTTCTTAAGATGAATCTCTGAAAAATGCCAGCTTGACGGGCATAAAATAGTATTTTTGCACCAGATGAGATGTTAGCCTAAAACTTTATGGCATGATGTGTGGTATGCTATTAAAAAATTGAGAAAGCTGGACAAGTGGAGGACAAAAGAAGAAGTGGCAGGTCTAAAAAACTACTTATACAGCAGATGAACAGTGTTTGAAAGTCATGTCCTTAAGAAATAGGAAAAAAATCCACAAAATAGCTGACACAGGACCTGAGAGATGCAGCATTTTCAGCTTTTCATTTTCAGTGATCTCAAACACACTGGCAGTGCAGTAAAATCATACCTGGATAGAAAAGCATGCAATATGCTCTGTCAGTTACCACTGGCCAGTCCAGAACCCGGACCTCAAAATTACTGAAGTGTTTTGGAATCATCTTGACAAAGAACAGAGCAAAAGGTAGCCAACATTCACTCCTTCAATTAGCCTGAAGACTACTACAAGAAAATTGTTAGGAAGGGGTTAAATTAGCTTTAGAAGGTAAAACTATTTTCATTTCAGCTGTAAAGTTGGACATTAAAACATGGGAGTCAGTAATTGGTTTATAGCTCTAAGAAGCCATTTGACTCTCTTCTGAGGTTTAAAATTGCTGTCATCGAGGACACTACAAAATCAGACACTACAAAATAAATCAAATGCCAATTTTTAGAAATATGTTCACTTAAGTATGAAGCTCCTTTTGCCTGTAGTAAATTTTGAAAACTTGGCTTTTCTTTCTTCTTGTGTTTCCGCCTTTCCCTTTCATCCTCTGCTGCCTCACCCCACTTCTCCCCCGCCTACTGTGCAGCCATGTCCCGGGCCGCTATGCCATTTGGCCTGCTACGCAGGGAGCTGGCATGTGAGGGTTACCCCATAGAGCTGCGCTGCCCAGGGAGTGATGTGGTTATGGTGGAGACTGCCAATTACGGACGCACCGATGACAAGATCTGTGATGCAGACCCCTTCCAGATGGAGAACACACAGTGTTACCTCCCTGACGCACTAAAGATCATGTCACAGAGGTGAGTATGTGTTGGGCTGCACATCCTGCTGTGTGTACACTATATTTGCATAAGCAGTTAAAAATTGCGCAGTAAAGATGCAAACTGTAATATCGTACTCGAGTTATTTGAATAAGTCTTTTAGAAGTGGCTACGGCAATCAATGAGCGCATGAACTGTTTGTATGTGTGCACTGCTGCACAACATACACGCTGATTAGTAGGTTGTCTTGTGTGTCATGTATACATGCAGGTGAAGCAACCTCTCCAGCTAAGTATGAGTGCCTGGCTGCACCATTAGCTGTGTACTCAGCAGTGTTTTCCTCGAAGAACTGATCAATATTCAGTGAGAGGGAGAGTAGACAAATGGAGTGTCCTTTGCTTCCCCTTTCCTGTCTGGTAATCACTCCCCTTCCTTTCTTTGCTTTCTCTCTCCATCATCCATATGACTCATCCATCCATCCATCCATCCATCCGACCGTCCGTCCATCCATCCATCCATCCATCCATCCATCCATCCATCCGTCCGTCCGTCCGTCCATCCACCCATCCATCCGTCCGTCCGTCCTCCAGGTGTAACAACAGGACTCAGTGTGTGGTGGTTGCAGGGGTTGACGTCTTCCCAGACCCCTGTCCTGGAACATACAAGTACTTGGAGATCCAGTATGAGTGTGTCCCCTACAGTGAGTATGCATATATATTTATATCAACAGACATAAACACACATATACTGTATGTACACACACGCAAACAGACTCACACACATACATAAACACAAACACAAGTGCACACGGATTTAACCTATGTTTTTGTTTTTTTTCGCCAAGATGCATTTTAGGTTTTTGGTGTTTATTATTATTTGTACGTATGATCTCTGATGTTTACTAGTTCCCTGAGAAACTGATGGATAGAAAAAGACTGGGAGTTTTCGTTTTTGTTTTGTTTCTCAGGGAATGTGTGTGCATGCTTGTGTTTCTGAAATGTAAAAAGAAAGTTGTACGGAGAAAGTACAGAGAGAAAAACTGTAAGCCAAAATGTCTTCTGTGTGTATGTGTGTTTGGGAGTATGCACTTGCGCGTGCATGCGTGTGTGTTTTCTTTTCCAGATTCACGCCACGGGAGTTGCTCTCTTTTCTCCACAGGAGCCTGATTGAGGGAAGGAGAGATCGGGGGAGGTGGGGGAGGGAAGGGGGAGAGGATAGGGTGGGAGGGGAGGAGAAGAGGGAAGAAGAATATGTTGGGTCTCTTTCGTGCTCCTTCCTTTTACGTGAACAATAATGTATGTGGTGAGAATGAGTTCCAAAGTCTTTATCTGTGCAAATCTTTCTTTCTCTCTTTCTTTCTTTCTTTTTCCCTTTCTTTATTTCTTTCTTCCTTCCTTCCTTCCTTTCTTCCTCTCCTGCTTTTCTTGCTTGCTTTCTTGCTTCTCTTTACTTCCCTTCTTTCACCCTCTGACTTTTCTTTCTTTCTCTCCCTCTTTTTTTCCTATGCTTGAGTAGAAGTGGACCAAAAAGGTAAAGACAATACATTGTAGCATCTTGATCTCTCCTTACCCCCGAACCCCCTCTCTTTTCTCTCCTTATCTTCCTCTCTCCTACCATTTCTCTCTTCCTCCTACCCTAGGACGTTGTTTCGTAATCATGCTGGATGTTGCCCCCTCCCTTTTTTCATTTCCTACTCAGTTCTTTTTTCCCCATTTTATCCATCTCTCGTTGTATAGAAAGCCGTCCTTTTATCCAATTTTATCCAGGTTCTGCACCTAGTCTCTCTTCATCTTTTCTCTCTTGCTTTCTTGCTTTAGTTTCTTCACCTCTTCTTTCCCTCTTGCTCCTGGTTGATCTCTCTGTTCTCTGTCTCTCCTTCAGTCTCTGTGCACACCAACACAAACACAGCCACTCACACGTACATAAACACAATCTTCCTTTGAAGCTTTCCCTCCTCTATGTTCTTTCTTTCTTTCGATCTTTCTTTTGTTCTTTCTTTCACTTTTTACTCTCCCTTCCTTCCTTCCTTCCTTCCTTTCTTCCTTCCTTCCTTCCTTCTTGTCTAGTCATCCTCTTCATGCTTATTTTCCCTTTTCTTCCCTTATAGGAAGAGCCCCTTATTTATCTTCATAGGAAAAATAAGACGAAATCTGTGTGATTGTATATCCGTCTGGATGTGTGCTTACCAAGCACTGCTTATGTGTGGGTGTGTGTGCATGCCTATTTGCATGCCAGTGTGAGACTGTACAGTATACATATGTGTCCATACAGTTATTGACATGTGGGTGGACCAATCGTTGTGCTCGGCGTAAACTAACCTGCCCTCTCATTCACTTCAAGGCAAAATTTAGCCCCGCCTTCTGCGTCCCTGACTCTACCTCACACTCTTTTTCACTCTTTTTGCACTAACCCACACACACACAGACACACACACACATACACACAAAAAGCACATAAATACACTCACACCTTTCATTGCAGTGTCCCTGTTGTATTACTCACCACACACACACTAACAGTGTGTGATTTCTCAACACTTATACGTCTCTTCTGTTGCTTGCCTCTCAAGATCAGCACAGGTGTTTTAAATCCCTTTCTCTTTTTCTCTTCATTCTTTTTCCTTAATCTCGCTGCATTGACTGCATCTAATTCAATCCATTTTTCATGCATTGATCCATTTTCTCCCCACACCTGCCTCCACTTTCTTTCTCTTCACTCTTTTTCGCACTTCCCTTCCTGCGCTTTTGCTCCCTCTCTCTTTCTCTTCTCTCTCACATCCTGCCTCTACCCCGCCTAATTCCCATCTTCCAGTTTTCGTGTGTCCTGGCTCACTGCTCAGCATCCAGCTAGCCTCCTCGCTCCTGGAGGTGGAGCATCAATCAGGGGCCTGGTGTAAAGACCCCCTGCAAGCTGGTGACAGGCTGTATGTCATGCCGTGGACACCCTATAGAACAGAGGTGCTGTATGAGTACGCCTCTTGGGATGACTATCGGCAAAACAGAGTCACCACAACCTATAAGTGAGTGCTTTGTGTACTGCGTATATTGTTGAGATAGTTGATGAATATTCAGTTACTCTAGGGTCTGCTTTGTTTATTGTTTTTTAAGAAACTGTAAAGTAACAGATTAATCACAGCTGGAAAAAAAATCAATGAAGTAGTCTGTAATAAAAATAATGGCAGTTTGCAGGCCTTGGGGGCTTATTTCACATTTAGCCAAATCAATTTATTATGGAAAAAGAGCAACATTTATTTTGTCCGTATAAAAAGTTGGTTTCATATATTCTATATCTATAACGTATGGTTAAATAAGAAGAGTTATAGTTAAAAGCATCATTGCTATTTATTGATGACAAGAGTTCTGCTACACTCATTAAATGTGTTACCACTCATTTGTTAGCTCTTTGTGTAGTAGTTTGCATAGTTAGTGGTAGAGTTTACCACCACTGTGCCTTCAAATGGAGGTAAAAATCTATGCATGCAGCTTCTGAGAGGCTTGCTCTCAGTGATGAATAAACAGCTCTGGGATTATTAAAAGGTATTATATAAATGCTCTTAAGGCTACCACAATATCTGCAAGTGTCACCAAAATAATATCCTAATTAGGCCACTAAAGAATCAAAATTCAAGATAATTTAATTTTCCTTATGCAACACAAGATTGTATAACAAAATGTATCCCTTTATGCTACTTACAAAAGAACGTACAAAATACAAATGAATGAAGCAAGCCTAATTAAGTATGCAGACTGAGTGTAGCTGGGGTTCATGTTTAATTTTAGTATCTTTTGGACTCTGTGGAGATATCTTGCTAATATCAATGATGTTTAGTTGGTGCTGGTGATGTTCTGGGTGGTTTTAATCTGAGCTGAGCTTTCCGGCCAACACACAACACGCCAATTTTTGATGTTTTGACTCAGTATCCTTTCTATTGTTCTTCTGTAAAAGTAAAAAGACAGTCACAAACTATATATTTTCACACATTTCATAATGTATTTCATAATAATCTCCTAGGTTGCCCAGCCGTGTGGATGGTACAGGCTTTGTGGTGTATGACGGTGCCGTATTTTACAACAAGGAGCGAACACGCAACCTTGTGAAATATGACCTACGCACCCGTATCAAGAGCGGGGAGGCAGTGGTGGTCAATGCTAACTACCACGATACCTCGCCTTACCGCTGGGGAGGGAAGTCGGACATCGATCTGGCAGTGGATGAGAACGGCCTTTGGGTTATTTACTCTACTGAAGCCAATAATGGACGCATCGTGGTCAGCCAGGTAGGAGTAAGGAAAAACAGATCGATGATTGTATTTTGGAAAGGATGAAGAAAGAAAAGAGGAGGTTTTGATTTTTTCATCATTTCATGTCTTTCCTGTTTGCAGGTGAACCCCTACACTCTCCGCTTTGAGGGTACCTGGGCAACTGGCTTTGACAAACGTGGAGCTAGCAACGCCTTCATGGCCTGCGGCGTGCTCTACGCCGTGCGCTCTGTTTTCCAGGATGATGAGGGGCAGGCAGATGGCCGAGCCAGCAGCAACATGGTGGTTTATGCCTACGATACCAGTCGTGGGCAGGAGCTTCCTGTTCAGATACCATTCCCAAACCCTTACCAGTACATCTCCTCCATAGATTACAACCCCAGAGACAACCAGCTATATGTGTGGAATAACTACTATGTACTGAGATACCCTCTACAGTTCACACCACCACCACCTACTAAAGGTCAGTTGAATGATAGTAGTTGTGTAACTGGACATAGGTGACTAATGTAATAAATGTGGAGAATTAACAGTGCTTTTTGACCCTCCAGGGCCCTTGTCCTCTCTGATGACCACTGTCCGGTCATACACAGCCACAGTGGCTCTGACTCCAGTGCGGCCGTCAGCCTCCCATCCAATTGGTGTCATCAACAGAGGGCCTTTTGACCAGCGGCCGATCACAGCCATGGTCCCTCTGACCCCACGCCCTCCTCTACGTGTCCCCTTGGCCCCTGGGGGACTGGGTCAGGTGGGAGGATGTGAGGGTCGGGTGGCACGAGGGGTGCAGTGGCCCCCTACCCTAAAGGGGGAGACAGTGGAAAGGCCCTGCCCTAAGGGGTCTTTGGGTAGGTGTGGGAGATGTGGGCATGCCAGTGTGTGTGTTTCATATGCATGTTTGTGTGTGTGTGTGCGCAGATGTGAGCATGCCAACATGTTTGTTTCATGTGTGTGTAGTATCATTTGTGTGTGTGTGTGTGTGTGTGTGTGTATCCTGTTTCCCTTTGAAATGTAGTCGGATGTCCTCTCTTTGAACTTGCCTCAGATGAGTCTGAGAGGTTACAGTGTGTAGAGAAGCTGGGTTCAGCGACTCTTCCTCTCGCTGTGCAGCTGTCTTCCTCAGCCCTGCCTCCCTCTGAGGAGAAACTCTTATGGAGATTATGTAGAGATGCCCGGGGTGCGTTTTGCCTCCTCATAATCATGTTGAATGGCTTGGACATGGGTTTGGCACGATGATGATTGAGTATTATCTTAAACGATGGTTATAACTGGAAACAGGCACGGCTGTTGTTTCATACTTAAACCTAATTTGCAGAACAAGTGTCCAGTCCTGGTTTTCATTAAATGTTTTGTAAACAAAATGTGTACAGCAATTAAGCAGATCAGTTAAAGGCTTCAAACTCAATTCATAGTAAATAATCAGCTGACTTCTGCTGTGGAGAGCTTTGCAACTTCTTTTAGCTCATACAGCAGTTCTGTTATTATGTTATTAACTGCAGGGTTCATTCTCATTGGCCTCGTTTCCAGCAGTAGCTGTTTTCAGCAAAAATGAACCCTATTGTGCAATACTTGCCCAGAACCAAAAGCACAAGCAAAGTTAGTGATGAGCTGAGAAGGGAAAACTAAATGCGTACGGTGTAACAAGAAGGCAGTGATTTCCTAAAGTTTTAAACATACCTTTATAAATTATGCTTTTATCAAAATAAGCCATACAATTGGAATTATCTGCATAGAAAAGTGAAAAATACACACATAGTAAAGTAAAAGAGACATTTTGGCCACTGGTTCACTGACTCTTGTTTGAAGACTCGAGTCAAGCATTTTTGGCTGTCCCGATCTAGGTATTTTGAAAGGGACAAGGGAGGGGTGACTCTTACTGAGAAACTAAGGATGCTGGATGCTTCTCCAGGCATTTTCCATCACATTAAAAAATTGGCATTCAGTAAAGAAATGTTGGACTTCCTATAAAGAAACGTCACCAGAGCTGTGATAAAATGTTTTTAATTAGCTCATTTAAAGGGAAATTTGATCATTCATAAATTATAATTTTGCTTATCATTTGACCTGAAATAACAGGAAAATGCACAGACTTACAAGCAAACATGTCCGTGTGGAGCCACAGTGGGGCCCAGTACCAGCATGACGTGTGGGGCACAGATGACCACTGACTGTGACCTGCTGACACTAAGCAGAGAGGGTGTCCAAGTGGGGTTCACTGTAGGCTTGCAGCATGCCCTATGAAACCCGCATGTGCCTTATGGCACATTACCACCACCAGCTGCTATGAAGTTTTGAGCAAAATGTCTCTAAAAATAAAAGTCAGCTGCTCTGACATTCGATAGGGGCTGCCACAGCAGGTAGTGCCACTTATTTGATTCGGCCATTTTTCCAGCTGATACTATACCTAACAAAACACCCCTTGTTTTTTCAAGGGGAACTGGGGATCTTCTACTCGTTAGGCAAAAGTGTAAACCACTTCATTATGGAGCCACTCGCTTAAACAAACCTGCAAACAAGCAAACAAACATTAAGAAAAACCTAAACCCTATCAAAACAAGTTAGCCTGCTTTAGGAAATTGAATATGGCTTTATAACGTTAACTTCTAGAGTTCTATATATCACTATATACATATTACTGAGGTTTTACATCAGTCACCCTTACTAAGCCTCATATTTCTATTTCTATGGTTTAATCTTTCAAAGTTACACATCCCTGCAGTGTTTCTTTATTATAAATAATATCCAAGCTCACAGTTAGCAGGTGTGGGTGAACTGTGGAAATGTATGGGTAAGAAAAATCAATATTTCTCCCATACGGGCTCCAAGTGGGTGTCCCACAGCTGCCCTAAAAACCCTATATGGGAGGCCAAAGAGGATTTTCTGTGGGCATGCCCACTTTTGTTTGCTCACAGCAAACCCTCATGGGTGCCCCCCAAAAAAAGCAAAACTGCCATGGGATATCATGGGGCCATATAGGGGATCTCAAAAGACAAAACTGTGTAAGTGCTCCCACTTGGGGCATGCATGGGACAGGCTATTCTCACATAGCCGCATGTTCTCCCACAGCTACCCCAGTGTAGACATATTTGCTGGATTATTGCCTTAGCGCTATGTGGACCAACTGTACTTACTTGCATAATCACTCTTTAATGGCCTATTTTGAAGCAGGAAAAAACTTGTTGTAGCAATCTTAAAGCATACCCTTGACAAATATTTTACTCTAAATTGGACCACCGTTTGTTAAATGAGTACTGTGTGGTCTAAAACAACATATGAAATTAGACACTGAAACCATAAACTCATCCAGAATGTCTTTTCCAAGACGATAAATCAAGTGAGAAGTAGATTTTTCTCTTAGACTTTTATAGAATCAACTAAAGGCCCCCTTCTGTCAATACGAAAGAATGCCAAGTTTAAAGGACTTCCCCAATGGCTTTACTTCAGACACAGAGGCTACATCTGTCTCATATCTGGTCTATGCTCTGGTGTTATAAAATACAAACTGTCGTTTCCCTTTCTGACTTTCTGCGTCACCTTTTCCGTCTCTGCAGGTATAGCCTCCTATCAATGCATGTCGTCTCCAGTGGGCTGGAACTCCAGAGGCCCTGACCTTTCCAACTGCACCTCTCCCTGGGTCAGCCAAATTGCACAGAAGGTTAGCCACACACGCACACACACAACCACAAATGCACACGCATGCTGTGCAAATGCCCTAAAGCTAGTCAGCAAGCAGCTCTCTCTTAAATGTCAAAATATTTGACATTCTAAACACCCCCGCCTCACTCCAGATTAAGAGTGGAGAGAATGCAGCCAACATCGCCGGGGAGTTGGTCAACCTGACCCGGGGGCGGATCTATGCCGGTGATGTCAGCATGTCCGTCAAGCTAATTGAACAGCTGCTCGAGATACTGGACGCTCAGCTCCAGGCCTTGAGACCAGCCAATAAAGAGTCAGCAGCACGCAATTACAACAAGGTAAATTGTTGCTGTTGTCAGTGTGGATGTGTGCTTGACCTTTCCTGGAAATGAACAGAAATGTCAACGATGACGATTCTAAAAGATATCTAACAGATGTTTTTCTGCTTTTTTTTAGCTGCAGAAGAGAGAACGCACATGCAAAGCTTATGTTCAGGTAAGATAGATAGATAGACAGCTAGCTAGCTAGATAGATAGACTGATAGATGTAACTGTCTCTCCCCTCTTGTTTTTCAGGCCGTTGTTCAGACAGTTGACAACTTGCTCGGTCCTGAAGCTCTCGTGTCCTGGGCTGATATGAGCAATGCTGACCAGTCACGCTCTGCGTCACTGCTATTAGACGCAGTAGAAAAAGGAGCGTTTCTCTTGGCTAATAACCTTTATGAAGCACGTTTCAGTGACAGGGCACCAAATGTTGGTACGCTGACTTTTTCGTCCTTAGTCCTTTTTCTTGTCATATTCTCCTCAAACTAGCAGCTCATCCAGACTTGTGTGTACCTCTGGTCCTCTTATGCACAGATCTGGAGGTGTACGTGTTAAATACAGAGGCAGACATACAGGACCTGAAGTTCCCTGACACTTACGACAGCGACAGCATCCTACAGATATCAGCACTGGCCCTGCAACAGTACAGCAACAACGGTATGTGGCACATAGGAGAAACTGAGCAGTGTTAGTTCAGGCAGGGCACATCCTCAAGCTCTGCTGCAATCAGGCAGATCAGCTGATCTCAGTGCCAAGCCACATGAGCTAATGACTAAGCTGATACTTGTTTACTGAATCTTTAGGCTGCCTATAGCTTCTGCACACATATAAACCTCTTTGCTGTGTTAGCAGTGCCTGCCCTGTTCTATACACGGGGACCTGGTGCTGCACTCCCATAACAGAGCCATAGCACCAAATATAAGAGTACTGCAGAAGGAAATGTTAATCTTATTTTCACAGCAGTAGTTGTGACAAAGATATTTATTACAAACAAATTTCTTTTTAAATTATAGTTATTAAACCATGGCTAAGACTGATTGTTTGGAGAAGTAATACTAGCTTTTCTCAGATAGTAAGATTTCAGACATATCATTATTCCAGATCAATTATTTCATGCTATTTTCTATGGTTTTCTCTCCAGGCCAGGTGAAATTAGTCCTTTCCCTCTACAAGAACCTGGGCTCCTTCCTGACAACTCAGAACTCGACCCTGCGGCTTGGACTGGGGCTGGGCCAGAGCTCAGAGGTCAGGCATAAGAGCCTGGTGGTGAACTCTCATGTCATCTCTGCATCTGTGCACAGAGGATCCAGCAGAGTGTATCTCACCGAGCCAGTGATCTTCACTCTTAGGCACCTGCAGGTCTCTTAACTCTGTTCAGCGTAAAAGTCACATTGAAATGAACAAATTTGTAACACTTTGCATAATTGCTGTGTCAAGCATACTGTTTATTGATGCCTTTGTTTCCTCAGCTGGAGAACCACTTTGGTCCCAATTGCTCTTTTTGGAACGCATCAGGGGTTTCTGGGAATGGCAGGTGGTCTACACAGGGCTGCCGCCTGTTACACACAAACAACACACACACTACTTGCGCCTGCAACCATCTGTCCAGCTATGCTGTCCTCATGACATACCAGCAACCTGCTGTAAGTAACACACGCTGACACATAGCAGCATTTAATTCGTGGAAGCTACTGTTCGCCATATTGCCATTGTGCATTTGCACCGTTTGAGCACAGAATGTATTTTCAATATGTTTAATTTGGCAACTATTATGCCAGTATGGACGTACCTCTGAAAACAGTCATGTTTTTTCTCGTAATTTTACATGCATTTGCTTGTGTGGTCAGACTAAGATCTTAAAAGTCAGATTTTGAGATGAACAGCTGACAGACTTTAAAGTTGAATAAAAAAAAATCTCGTTCCATCCTCACCCACCAAGATCTTCTCGATTCCCCCCGCCCGCCACGGTGCCCATTTGTGGTTGCACAGTTGGAGTTCACCCCTGCTGTTCTCTCTGAAATGTTGTTTAAAAATCAAGTGCAAAGTGGGTGATAATTCGGATTTGTGGCTGTAAAAGAGAGAGTGATACATGTAGCAGAATATTTTTTCTGCCATGAAATTTAATTTTGTGTTCTCAGTAAGATGTTCACTCTGCTTGGTATGATTGCATTCCTTTAAATAAATGGTATGTGGAACAAGGATGGAAACACAGCAGTTTTCAGCACGTGATATGCCCACAAACAAATGGGGATCAAGATAAATATCTATGAATATCTTACACTTTCTTTCACGTCTGCTTTTCTTTGTCAGTTTGGAGCTGGTGTGGAAGAGCTTTTTGTCTATGTGGTTTCCTGGGTTGGCATCTCCGTAGCATTGGTGTGCTTGGCGACCTGCCTTACCACACTGTGCTGCCAGGGGGCGCCCTGGCATACAGACCACAGCACCATTCACTGTAACCTGTGGGCTAACCTGCTCATCACTGAAGTTCTTTTCCTTGTTGGTGCCAACAAGACTCAGTACACTGTTAGTGTTTTATTTCTTTTTATGATGATATTGGACTAGAAAACAATAGCATTTTAAAGAAGTGCGTCTTGATCTAGATAATAATTTTAAAAGCTTGACATAATAACTCAATAGTAATAAATCACTTTTTGGCTGCCTCCTGATTTTTCAGGTTCTGTGCTCCATCACCGCCGGCCTACTGCACTTTTCGCTGCTCTCTGTGTTTTGTTGGTTGTGTCTGGAGGGAGTGGAACTGTACCTGCTCCAGCGGGAGGTGTTCGAGGGCCGGAACTCCAGGAGGAAGTATTTCTACCTGTGTGGATACTCTGTTCCTGGGCTGGTGGTGGCCGTGTCCGCAGCCATCGACTTTAGAGGCTACGGCTCGAAAACTGCGTAAGATGACTGGTCTGTGGGTGTGTTTGCTGTGTGTGGGTTTGACTCCACATTCTTGGAAGCTTGCATGGGGACAGTTACTCAGTATTGTTGTGTCATCTCCTGCTTATTAATTTGTTTTTCTTAAGATTCCTATTTTCCTGTAATTTGTTGTTTTGTTTGTATATATTTGCAGATGCTGGCTACGCACAGACAATTACTTTATCTGGAGTTTCCTTGGACCTGTTGCTGTCATCATTACGGTGAGATTTCATCTCGTGTTAGAAATGCCAACCGTTTCCTGTTTGACTGTGTCATAGCGTCATGATCAGTAATTTTTTTTAATGAGCATATATTTGACTGTGTTTGATCTTCCTCTTTTGCCATCAGTTAAACCTCATTGTGTTGGTGATGACCTTACATAAGATGCACAGCACCGCTGCTTTGAAGCCAGACTCCAGTCGCCATGACAACCTGAGGTTAGTAAGAGTCTCTCGTGCCGTTCGGCGGTGAATTATTATGTGTCATTGTGCAAAGCATGAATTGATAACTGCCGAATGAGGCAAGACAGATAAAAATAAATTGTGAGTCTGTTTTATTAAACATCTTTCAAGTGCATTTGTTATTATTAATGTTGAATGAAATTTCATTAATATCATTTAATAAAGGTAAGAGAACTGAAAGAAGAAGTGCAGCAACTGTAGCCTTTTTAAAAACCCGAATTAAATGCACTGCAGCAGTCTTGAATAGCAGCATGACCTATGTAGACTCTGCGTCCTTTTGAGTGAGTAAAGGTCAGACCTTAGCATTGCTGCAAAAATGACAAATAGAGGGAAGAAAAAGCATTCATTCAACAAAAGAGAAAAAGTCAGCGAGTGTGTATGTGAGTAATGTCGAGCATGTTCAAGGTAGTGCAGCCCACATCTGTCACAGCTTTCTTTCATAGTTCCTGTTGCTGATGGGGGCTGTCAGGTAGATTTGGCTTTACAAGCCTCAGTGCTGTTACATGCTCCTTGCCCCTCTTTGTGTTAATAATTTAGCTGCCCTGTGAAATAGAGGCACAGTTGAATTCTATTCATTTTCAACGTGAGGCAAGTGAAAACATATGTTTTAAATTGCTCATCAGAAAAGTAAAATATGTCTTTGCTTTGGTGTCTGCAGGGCATGGGCAGTTGGCTCCCTGACACTGCTCTTCCTGCAGAGTGTCACTTGGTCTTCAGGCCTCATGTTCCTATCTTCTCCATCTCTCCTCCTGGCTTACCTCTTCTCGTCCCTCAACACTGCCCAGGCTCTTCTTATCAGCATACTGCACTGCAGCCTCGCCAGGAAGGTCAGTGTCAGTGAGCATGAATCATTAAATAACTGCAGGTGTCTGTCAGTGACATAATTATATTTGAAGAAAGCCGTCTTCTACATGACTAAATAATGTTTTAGGGTCAGAAGGATTATGGCCGTTGCCTGCGTCTTTCGCAGTGCTGCGCAACTTCCTCGTCCAGCTCTCCGGACTCGGTTAAAGGTGCCGCCCTTAGATCCAACAGCCGCTACACCAGCAGCCAGAGTCGCAGGGCCACGGCTAACAGACAGGTATGCTGAAGCACTCTGTGCCTCTTAGCCTCCTTCTTTGTGTCTGAGCCAGGTTTGAACTTCTGTAATATGTCTGTTTCAGAGTCGTATCAGAAGGATGTGGAATGACACCGTTCGCAGGCAGACTGAGTCGTCTTTCATTGCAGCGGATGTTAATAATACACCTACTCTTAACCGAGGTACAAGAGTTTATAGCTCAGATATGCTGGCTCTGCAGACAAAGAATGTGCTATTTATTTTCTCCCTCTTTATCATCAGCTGCTTTGGGGAACCATTTTCTTACTAACCAAGTGCTGCAGACTCATGCTGGAGCCTCTCCATATGACACAGTGCTGGCCCAGGGATATAATCAACCCTTTACCTCCACAGGTACATCCTAATACAGTTCTCTATACTCCCTGCTTCTCTGGCTATTCTTTTCTTCTCTTATTATTATCTTTTACCATTCTCTTATTTATGTATATGCACAAAACCCTGCAAAGCTCTGGGCTATGCTGAATACTGAGTGACTGTTAGACCACTATTATATACAGTAGCCATTTATAAAGCAACAAAAATTTTGTTTGTTTAGCTTTTAATAGCCTAAAGCTTTTGCACAGTACAGTGTTGTCTGTTTTTTGTACAGTATGGATGCTTGGATTTGTTTGAGTTTGTTTAATTCTGCTTTAGTTGTTTGACTTGAAATAATTGTTTCTTTTTTGATACTTTTCCTCTCTGTCTTTCTGTCTTAACATGGACCAGTAGGAACCTTCAGAAACAAGCAGAGTATGAGCTCTTCCCTCTTGTGCTCACTTGAATCATTGAGCGCCACTCCCTTGTGCACTGTGCTTCAATTCATAGACTATCTGTGAAATGTTTGCACACAGTCACAATGCACAGACCATAAAGACATAAAGCACATTTCTCCATGCGGCTACATAACCAAACATTTCATTCAGAAATATTAATATCCAAAACACTCTCAGCAGGAACACCAAACTCTGCTCATTCATTCATTTGGTCATTCATATATATTTAATGCTAAAGTCTTTATAGGTTACTTGGCTTTTTGTGACTGGCATTTTCTTTTTTCTCCTAACAGAGGGTGGCGTTTCACAAAGCCAGGAGTCTTGTGGGTTGGACAGTGTGTGTCTCAATGGAGGCTACACCCCCAACACCTTCACCCTGCACGGTTTAGGGACGACTCCTGGGTCCCGAGCTGGAGTAGTGGGCAGCACTGACCTTCTGAGGGACGGAGGAGTTGGAATGGGAGGGGACGACATCTCCCCAGGGCTCCTGACACCGCACGGGGGAGCAGATCTGAGCGGCGGTGCTGGGATGCGTCGTAATCTGTCCGATGCAGCAGCACTAGAGAAGATGATTATTTCAGAGCTGGTACAGAGCAACCTGAGGCCTTCAGTTCCCATGCCTGTTCCTCCTGAGCGTTACGGCAGCTTGGCGAGGCCGCACCACCACGACAGGCCGGCTCTCACTCACACTGCCACTTTAACTCGACACGCACAGCCGCCACAAGAGGGATGGGCTACCTCCTTGCAGCCAAGCACACGGCATAACGCACAAGAGGGCTGGTCACAAACAAGGCACCTCACACAAGACACTGAGACACATTCCACGACACGTGGACAAGATCATACCACAACGCCTCGCTTACAAGACGGCTGGTCACACGCGCGCATTTCTGGGGATTCTGAGTCCCGTGAGCTGCTTAAAGATGGGGACCGCTCACAGCTGCAAGGTACTCTGGGACGCCGTGGGCTTCAGGAAAGACAGCAAGCACGTCCCCCCGATGTTCAAGCACGACCTTATTCCACTCTCAGCCGCACGCCTGGTACTCTGTCCCGCCACCGCAGCACAGCAGAGTCAAGTGGAGGGACGGACAGAGACAGGGAGAAAGAAAGAGAGCGAGACCGGGATCGTTATCGGGACAGGCCCCTCCCACCTCCTCCTCCACCGCCACCACAGGACTCAGAGCCCCTGTACAAGGCCCTGGAGGAGCCACTGCTGATGAAACAGAGGGAGGCAGGTGTAGAAACATGGAGAGGCGGCCAGGACAGAGAGAAGGATGAGACGTTTCTATTAAAAAGAGATGGAATGATGGATGATTGGAGGAGTGGAGGAGAGATGGGGAGAGATGAATCTTTTACCTCTCAGAAGAGAGATGGAGAGATGGACAAATGGAGAGGTGGGATTGACAGAGGGAGGGAGGAGTCTCATATGCTGGAGAGGAGAGATGGAAGGATGGAGGTGTGGCGAGGAGCGGAGACAGAGCGGGAAGAGACTTTTATAACTCAAAAGAAAGATTTTGGGATGGATGGATGGAGAGGTGGAATAGAGAAAGACGAATCCCTATTTTTAAAGGACAGAGATGGTTGGAGAGCAGGGATTGAACGAGAAAACGAGAAACAGGACAGAGCGCTTGACGTGTGGAGAGGAGGGATGGATGTAGACAGGGAGGAATCCTTCCTGTTTGAGAGCAAAGATGGAGGTCCAGATGGGAGGAAAAGAGGGAAAGACAGAGGGTCTCTTCGGTATGGTGAGCGAGAAGATTCTGACAGCTTCTCTCTGCCCTTGACCCCAGATCTTGACCTTGATGCTGACTCTTCACCTATCTACGCCCGAGATTCAAACCCCTCCCCTCTCTACCCTGGAGACCGCCGCTCACCGCCGCTTAGTATCTTCCCCCGAAGCTCTCCGCCGACAAATATATTCGCTCCACGAGAAAGTAACTCCCCTCCCAACAACCTCTATTCCCGCCATTCCCCGCAGGTGTACAGCCGGAGCAGCTCCCCTCCTCGCTTCTACACCCGCAACTCCCCCCCGACCCTCTCGTACCCAGACAGCAGCCCCGAAGGTCCAGAAGAAGTCAGCCCCACAGGTCAGCCTCAGCGGCCATCTCTGGAGCTGCCGTACAGCCTCGGGCGACCCCCGCTGGGCCCTCGGCCTAATCACCTCCAGACCTTCTACCAGCCACCACCGATGGCATCCAATGGAGAGGCAGGGTACACGCCAGAGCCCTCCTCTGAAGGAGATGATGGACAGATGCAGCGGGTGACGAGCCTGTGACTAGGGCGGTGGTGATTGGGGTATAGAAACCAGGGAGGAGGAGGAAGATGGTGATAATAACAACACATAATGACGATCAAACTGATGGAAACGATTATGATTATGTTAATGAAAAGGTTAATGATGATGGATGATTAACAGTGATGCCTATGAAAGTGATGGCTCCTCCTTGCTTCTATCTCCTGATCACCACGAGACTTCCCCCCTTTCCATGTTTTGTTACTTTTGTATGACTGTGATCCATTGATAACTCTTCCTCCTATTCCCCTCTCTCTTCTCTCTTTCCCCAAACCCTGCTGTGTCTTCCCATCTCATCGGTGCTTATCCTTATTGGCCTGTCGTCTAAGTTTCTATTGCTTCATCGGCTGGGTATTGCCCCTCCCTGTAGCAAGCAAGCAGTGTGTCAAAGAAGCACTTGTGTGTTGCCAAAAAATCTTTTCAAAGAACATGTGCATGACTTTATAGTGGCTTTACAAGGCTACATACTGTAGGAGGAAGTGCTGAAGTGTGCGTGACGTACGAGTGTGCGCGTAGCTTGATGAGCACGGGTGTGCGCAAGGGAGTGTTTGTGTGTATGTGTGTCTGAGAGAGGAAGCGAGCGAAAGGGTGTGTGTATATACATCATTCTTGTATAATTAATGTATCACAGTGAAGCATTTTATCTATACCAACTGGAGGGCCTCTTAAACACATCCCCTCCTATTGATTTTGAACTCTTGACCAATCCTATTTCACATCAAGACCAAAACCTCTGCGCCCCGACCTGCCACTGACTGTAGGTGATGGAACTTTTGACTGCAGAGCCAGAGATCATGTAAAACCTCAGAACTTTTCTGCAACTTCCCCCGAGATCCTTGTACATATCGCCTCAAGTGTTCTGATTGTCTTGTATTGCTATTGAAGTTCAAGTAAACGTGAAAAAAAAAAGGTTCCTGTTTGTGTTTCTGTTCGTGCATGTCTAAATGTAAATATGTCAACTTGCAGATGAGTTGAAGCCGGCTATTACTGCAGCCAGAATGATTTTTAAAAATTTACAGTTCAATCAGACCACTGACTTATTACACCAACCGAACATTGTTAGAGTTTGTAGTCTAGGCTCTGAGCTCATCTCTCCCAGCAGATATGGTATATATAGGAATTGGGGAATGATGAGTAAACATGCCCCCTGGAGTCTACAGGTGAATGCTGAGGTAGTGGAGAGGTCGACACAGCAGGAAGCAATTCAGTGCAGCCGCCTCATTGGCATATCAGAGGGAGAGATGGAAAATTCTGCAGCTTTAATAGACTAACAAGTTGGTAGGGTGTGCTTGGTATATGATGTGAGGAGAGTGAGAAATGTTAGTGTCTAAGAAGCAATGTAGTCTAAGGTGACTGCCATTGGTGTTTTAAATTATATGTTATTTTATAGGGAAATATTGAACCTTAATGCATCGATCTTACATCTAATTAAGATATTACATACCAAGCATCAAATTCGAATGATAAGAGAGGTTTTCCCCAAACTAGACGGTAATGAAAATGCGCTCAAAGTCAATCCAGTTGCAAAATTTAAATGCTTTGGACACATCCATGCATTAATAATAGTGCAATATCATTCTGTCAGGGACTATTTAGCCGCACAGTGATTGCTTTTAATTTTGATATTTTAAAGAAAAGTTGATAACACTTTTACATTTCCCTAAATAAGGTTTTGGATTCTCCCAAAGATGACGAGTATAAGAAGAGAAGTGTGATGAAATGAATTCAATACTGAATGAACTGCAGTTGTATGGATCCCATTTGGTTCATCACAAAAACATATTGACAAAAAGCAGTCCACATAATAAATGTGAATGATGCTGTTTGCTTTCTTGTGCTATCTGCTTAAAGCTCCACTAATCAATATTTCTGGATTAGCCCGAAACAGATCAAATGACACAGTGTAATGTAAGGTGTTGCTTGTTATGACAAAACAGCAGAGAATTATCGCCCACTTTCCAGCTCATTTGCACAGTGCTAATTGAACATCTTTGGCTCATTGTCTTGATTTTTACAGCTAATAACTCTACTGTTTTGATCCGGGTTCTCTTTAATCTTGTTTCAGTCGCAGCAGGCTGCTGTTTTAGGCAAGCTTTGATAAATCTACCCCGTGCCACCTGGCCAGCACCAAACAGCAGGAAGACAAAGTTAGTGACTTTCTGAAAAATTAGAATCTTCCCCGTGGAGTCTGGGGAGACCAAATCAAAGCGAAAAAAGAAAGAATATTGGAATTCTTAGGTGAACGGAGATGCTTTAGTCCAAATGAGTGATGACATGTTCTCTGTCTGCTTATGTAAACATGTGAAATCTGTTTTACCCGGTTGCAGTAGTGCCCCCAAGTGGTCAAAATATTTAATTACATACATTACAATGAAAATTAAACAACTAAAAAAAAACAATTGCTTTTATTTTTAATGATCTGTGCTCTCATGGACTGGTAAGTTATCTACAAGCATTCATAACTTTATAAAGTCTGAGAACTAGTGGCATCCATCCTTTTCCATAAACAAAGATCCTGTTAGGAGTCCTCTCACTTACATAACACAGAGATGGACGGATGCATCCAATGAAATCACCTGATGCAAACCTTTTAAATGAGTTGCTTTTTTGCTATTTGTGCTTTCCTTCAACAACATTCAGTGGGTGGATAAATAAACTACACAAAATAATTAACTTTTGTATGAAATATTTTACATGCTACATACTAAGTCATTGTAGAGTGTAGATTGTAGATTATTAACACTATCATGGAGATTAAAAAAAAGTGCTTTTACAGTTTTTGAATTGTAAAAAAACTATATATTTACAAGTGACATGTGGCGTGATAGTGGTTCTTCTGCGTTCAGTCTTGTTTGTAGTCTCATCTCACAGGTAAGTGTTACATGTGAAGCTAATGTCAGTTTCAAGGACAAAATGTTGAGTGCTTACTCGACACACAACAAAGACAGAGGAACTTGCATAGTTTTAGACTCCTTCTCTCTTCCTGTCTCTTAGTTCATAGAGTACTTGCTTTGACAGTATTTCATAAGGTCTGCTTTCCTTTTCTCCCCTCACTCTGTCAGAATACTGAGGTTTGTAGTTTGATTTCACAGGAAATGGTCTTGCATTCTTCAGATCTCTTGTCTGTCCAAATCAGTCTTCAGGCAGCAGGTGGATGCAGGCAGATGCAGCGGTAAGTGGGAATGAGGTTTAGCAAACAGTATGGTGGGGTGACAGGGGGCTGTCAGGGGTCTCGGTCGGAGAGAGAACTGAACTGGAGCTTTTAAACATAGCCGAGATGTGGAAGGCCTGGGAGAAACATAAACACATGCCCAACTTGAGGATTAAGCAGACTTTGACATGTGGACACGCATTGATGCACAAAGACAAGCAGGCAAGGTATACTGACCACCCAGTAGGCAGTGAGAGCTCCCTGTATGTAGCCTGTTAGTACATCAGACGGGTGGTGCCTGTAGTCTGAGATACGGGTCAGGCCTGTGTAGATTGCCAACATAATCAAGAAAAACTGCAGCACGGGTCTCAGCAGCCGAGCTCCACGCCACGTCAGCCGTGCCTGCAGGTAAAACTATATTACAGAAACAAAAACAATATTTAATGCGCTGAGCAATACATTACAGATACAAGACGTTTACAAGTGAAGAGATAATTGTGGCTAAAGCTACGGATTACAGTGGGGAGGGGGGAACGGTCAGGGAGTTACAGCTTCCACCAGAAGGTAAGGGCTATGGTGGATGGTGATTGGATAAGTGGTTTCTGAGATGGGTTAAGATTTGTTTTTGTGAGAGAGGTTTCATGAATTTGAGTGGTGTGGTAATGACAAATATATTTAATTTTGATACGGCAAATGATTAAACATTGCATATGAAGGTTATAGGTGGTTATAGAATCTGAAGCATCTTTGAGAGTACTCAACACCTGTTTCTGGACTTCTGTATTTATCAGTTATGGATAGTTAATTCAATTCAATTCAGTTTTATTTATATAGCTCCAGTTCACAATACCTCAAAGTGCTTTATATCGTACATAAAGGGTAAAGACCCTGCAATATTAGAAAGAAATCCCAACAGGCACACTACTCCCCTATAAAAAAGCACTTGGTGCCAGTGGGAAGGAAACACCCCTTTTTTAGGAAGGAAAACCAGGCTTCGGGAAAGGCAGACATCATATGCAAACCAATTGCGTATGAGGGGAAAGAGAAAAGAGTAGACAGAAACATGGCAAAAGACTATTCATAGATATTCATAAATATATATATTTATAATGTAAGCATTCATCAACTACTACCTCTGTATGCATTAATTTCATGAGTCTTGGTGGCCAAGTTCAACATTTTATCTATAATATTTTGCTAGCATTTGTGTTTGAACTCTTGATGAACAATTTAACTGTTAGCCATATTTTAGCTAAATAATGAGTAATAATTTTATTCATAAGATTAACTAGCTATTTAAAGTGTTTATCCGTTATGCTTAGGCAGCATTTGGTTTACTATTAGTTAACAGTGTCAACGAGCTAATGATGTATTTCTGTGTAGGTTTCCTCACCAGCTTTAATCATTTATGCATTCATCTTTTTCTCTACTGCTTAGTCTTACTTAAGTTTACTGTTCAGACTTGTATGGGTGCAGTTCTTTAATTTAATGGTGATTTCATTTTTTTTAATTTAGTTGAGCTTTGTTAGCTAAAAACTTAGATACTAAAGAAATACCACCTGTGATACTTGTGCCCCTTCTTGGGAACATGGCTGGGAATTACTCTCTTAAGGCACTTTATATCCATTTTAACTTGACTTTTTATCCATCTCCCCTCTTTTTCACCAGTGCACTATTAAATCTTTCACGATAACTTTCAATACAACAGGAGGCAAATAATCTTGTTATTGTTTAATGGTAAATTAATAGTTAACTGTTGTTTTATGGACCCACGAGCAGCAAAAATTATTCTGAAATTATTCCTGATCTACTGTCACAGGTGTGTCACAGCCAACGCGCCACTCACATCATAAAACACCCGATATTGTGACGAGAGACTGTTGTGAGTCGGCTGTCATTGTCATCTAACAAAGTGGCTTCCACTTTTGGCACCCTAGTGTTCATTTGCTCAGAGAGATGCATGAAAATCACATTAAATTATCAACCCCCCACTCCCACCAAAAAAGGTACCTTAGAAAGTCAAAGAAAGACAAAGTCAAAGACTGAATGTGCACAACTGTGCCTTCAGTTCCACTTATGAATTAGGCAGTGAGTTCCTAAGTTTAAAAAAGTTTTTTTTTAAATTATGAATAACAATTTCCCTCTTAAAATAAAGTGGTGCTAGTGACATTGTGAGAGAACAAAGTCGGGTAGCTAAAGATTCAGATGTTTGCTTCTGAAATAATAGATGTCACAATGACCCCTCTGTGCTTTAGTCACTGAAAGCTGTGAAACACTGTTTTATATAACAGCAGCAACAGGAGTAAAAGTGATTCCTGTGCATCTGTTTCACTGCTATTAAAGCGGGTAAACCCTCTTTAAAATGCTGTTGTAAGCTGAAAACTTTACAGTTTGTTGACTCAGACTTTGTCTAAGCCGGGTCCAAATCTTCCCACCAAAGATTAATAGTTAAATATGCTCTCTTTGCATGTAATATAAATATGTAAAGTTCTATAGGACACTATAGAACATTTAAGATCAATCATGAACAATCATGTTATGTTTTCTTTATGCTGAGCTTGTTAGCTGTGAAAATACTTGAATTTCTGCTGATGCAGCATTTACGTCTGCATAAAAATGAGTACACATATTCACATAACTGAGAACTTGCATCCACAAATGTTGGCTTTCTTATACACATACACACATGCAGGGGCTTACACACACACACACACACACACACACACACACACACACACACACACACACACACACACACACACACACTTGTACAATAGAGCAGCACAGTGAGGCGAGGTCACACTCCTCCCAAAGCAGAACAAAGCAGTCTCTGTTTGTGCCGTATCTCCCTCCAGTCCCTCATCTCTTATGCTCTCGCTCTTTGATGCTAACTGGACTGGGGATGAGTCCCTGTTTCATTCATTCTCTCTCAGCATTTTACAGAGTGATGGTAATTGGAAATTGGAGAGACAGTCAATTTTCTTTGCCAGTATGAATGTGTGGTGTGTGGGAGAGAAAGAGAGAGAGATAGAGGAAGAGAAACATTTTGGAAAAAGAGACTAATAAATAGAGATACTCACAGCTAAATAGAGCATTGTGTACATTGCAAAAGAAGCATGGCCCGAGAAAAAGGACTTTCTGAAAAAATGGAGAAGTATTTAGAATTGCAAATTTCAATATGACATTAAAAGCACAAATTCATGAATGCAGACACACACCTGGCTTCCTCCTCTAACTTTTGGTCAGGCTGGCGACAAGTCACTGTTTCAATGTAGGTCCCAGGTGTGCAGTTGAGTGATGCATAGGTAATGCCGCACACTGACAGGAAGTGCGGTCGCAGCCGTCCCACGCTGAGCTTGGCCATGTTGGTCAGTGATTGGCAGACAAAACATCCAAACAGGAAGCACCCCAGCTCCTTGTACAGGCACGAAACGTATACGTTCCTCACAAAGGCCTTCGAGCTGACACCGTGGAAACGCACCCGATAACACTCCCCGAGAGCAATCTAGATTCAGATGCAACGTGAGAATCACAAGACTACACGTTGTACAATAAATGACAATGGGGTGACTGATATGACAGGAATGATGAAGACGATGAATACTCACAGTGAGGCCGGTGATGATGATGCCACCTGTGATGAGCAATTCATCTGGTATGGCTTCTCTGTGCAGGTAAGGATACGTGATGCTGGGGTCACCACAAATGAAGCCTCTTCTGTAAGGACTCAGTATTTTTAGCTCACATGCAAATAAAGGGATGGAAACTGCATGGGAGGAAGAAAAGGGAGAAAAATAGATTTAGACCAAAATTAAGTATTTTAAGTCCCCAGTTTTCCTCTAGGTGAAAGTATTCTTTGAAAATGATACATGGGAGGAGAAAAGAGGAGTAAGGTCTCATCTCAGGTTAACCAAGAAGAGATATTGTTAATGATAGATAAAAATAATATAATCAAAACATAAATTTAAAGCTACAATGAAACATACAAGACAGATGAATAAGGATTTTTAGAAAGGAAAAAAGTTTGGGAAAGTAAGACTTTTACAGAAAAAAGGAAATCCAACTTTTTCTGTGGAGAACAACCATTAGGAATGTCGGGGTCGTAACACTCCCCCACTGGGACCAAAGAAACTCAGAGAACAGCTGAAAGCTCCAGTTTCCTTACTGAATAAAAGCTGAATCCACTGAGAATGGAAGAGCGGAGCAAGGCAGCGCTCAGTAAAAGACCCAGTTTGGACTGCGCATGTGTGTATTTGTGTCTAAGTGTATGCATTTCTATTGATGAGGAGAGAAAGGGGGGGTTGTTTGTGACTCCAGTTGAGCTCTTCCCAACAAAACAAAGCGTAAAAGTGCCAATAGACCCGAGCCAGAACCAGCCTCACACTGTCTCTGTTTGTCTCTCATGTCCTCTCTCCTTCTCTGCCTCCTGTTTGCATGCCTGCACGCACACACAGAAAAGACAAGGGTGGGGAACAGACATCAAAACAGACAAAGAAGGAGAGAACCAGAGACTTCTCGCAGGGCCTCCACCCTTCTGCACAGATCCAATCTGTTGTTAATACAGGCTACTTCTCTGTCCAGCTTGCTCCAGTCAGCCAGCATTACATAACCCCTCTCCCACCACCAATACCACTATGAGCTAGGGTCAACAAGTAGAGTCGTGATCATGTATGTGTACACACACATGTGATAGTCATGGATCGTACATTATTTATCAAATTCCCCCTGGCCTGATTCTACCCTGAGAACTGGATGTTGTCATGGAAACTGCATAATTCCCTGGGCAATGCACAAACCAGCTGGCACAAAGAGCTGAAGAGCGAGCAGAAAAAGAGAGGTGGCATGTAGATGAAAGGGGCGAAAACTAACTTTCTGTCTCTTTTACTTTTCTGGTTTCCTCCTTTTTTCTTTTTACCTTTTTATATTTGCTGCTTTTTTCTGAAGACTCTAAGCTCGATCATCAAGTTTATAAGTATCTAAATACCCACTGATTTCTTGACCGAAAGGGATGAAAACAAAGTGGAAACGCACTTAACATGGGCGATGTTCACTCGTCATCTTATTGAAAGGAATAACAAGTGCACGGGATTTTGTCGCTGATGAACAAATTCATCAATGACTCGAGACTGTAGGAGAACATATGGATTTAAACAAACAACAAATGACTCGCTTTGATAATACCCATATTTCTTGAATAATTTGGAAGAATTTAACAGAACTGTGCAAAAACATCCACAAACCCTTTTCGAGACAATAGAATGTTATTAGCTGATTGAAGTCTATCAACTCACTGCTGGATCGAATGCAGATTTCAGCTATAAAAACAATCACGAGAAAACAAGTTTCTTACGTTGTAGCCTACAGTTAAAAAAAATATACACAGACCCATTCAGCATATCAGTTAGTGTAGTTTGTACTAATGCACACTGGCACCAGTGTAGTTGTAATGAATGGAAAAAACTCTGCACGGAAGTCCAGTAACACAATGAACACAGGGCTGTATCAGCTTATAACACAGGGTTAAATGTTGAAGTATGTTATGCTGCGGAATACATGGCCTTGTACAAGGCAATGCAGACCCCTCAATAAGCAATATAGTGTTATGTTAAACACTGACAAATCCAATTAGCTAGGCCTTCTTACCAAGAAAGAGGCAGAGCAGGTCTAAGCCGACCAGAAGTTTTCTTTTGGATAAAGCCGGTCCATTTATCTCTATGAGTTTCTTCCCAGTGCCGTTCTCCATCCCCAGGCCGCTCTTGTTTTCCGTCAGTTTAAGCTGGAGGTCCGCGCTGGAGACGGGCACACCGGCGCTCTGCGGGGCAAACGTATCCAACATGACGATTAGCTGCGAATTGTAGGTCGGTTGTAGATCTTACTGGCATCAGAAACTTGGGAGCGCCCTTTGGCTACTCATGTGCAGATCTCCAGGGAGAGTGAAAGTAAATCCAAAAGTTCCCGGGGTGTTTAATATGCTACCTGGAGCGCGTGGTGACGTGTTTCTTCGCTGTCAAAGTGGAGAAATGTTTTACTCATATTGGTGTCAGTCTGCAGGGCTCGTTCAGACTCGCTGAAGTGCCTCCGTCAGCTTAAAGATATGCATGGTTTGCGAAACAACTAGTTGATAAAATCTCTCTCACTCTCTCTCTCTCCCTGTCAGCTCATCGAACATTAGGGAAAATAGGGAGGGGAAAATCCGCAAGTCCTAAAGGCAGAACATTAGATATGTGTCACGGTGTGACGATGGTTATTGCATGGATGCAGTCTGGAAGATATTTCTCCATCACTACTACTGTATGACTTATCGCCTACAAAAACTGCAGGTGATAGGGGATTGGGAAGAAATCAAAAGTAAAAACTTCTTATCGCTTTAAAAAATACTGAGACATAATACGAAGTATTTTAAGTAATTTAGCCCACAGTTAAAAAAAAAATACAAATATTTGCCATTGATCTGGACATATATTAGTTTTGAGTCTGATTACTTTAGTACTTTTTAAATGTAATCTTTACATAGTTGTTTGAAAAACGCATCGTGTTTTTTTTATTGTGGTTTATTGACCAGTTCAAATATATCATAAATAAGAGATGTGTCTTAAATAATCCTCAACTGAAATCTATAGGCGAATTCTACAAGATGGTGGTAGAAGTAACAAGTGGAGAAAAAGATGTTAACAGTATTTTGAGTTCATACAATCTTAACAAGACTGAATTTTCTTTTCTTTTCTTTTCTTTTCTTTTCTTTTCTTTTCAATACAGCTTAAACTCTCAGGCAAGCCTTCTTGAGCTCTTCTTTTGGATGCTGGTTTACTCTGTTCTCTGTCAAGATGATCCCACTGCTTCAAGGATGTTGAGTTCCAGGTTATGAGGAGAGCAGTCCATGACTAACAGTGAGTCATCATATGTTTTTCTTTCCAGCTATGCTTTTCTAGCATTGGCATTATCTTTTTGTTTCATTATCTGTTTATAAGATTGGGGAAACCTGCAGATAGCTGAGACTGAAGAAGTCACTTGGATGAGTGACGAAACGTTTCTCCCACAAAACGCTACGTCCAGATGAACAGACTCAACTTTTGGAGATGGCATTATCTTTCTTCTATTGAGGGACACGAGTGCCCAAAAGAAAAAAAATAAACACATTATTAAATAAATTTGCAATTAATTATTTTGCATTTGTAATAAACAAACAGTTTATTAAATATTTAAATGAAATTTAGTGATATTTATTTAATTGCTTGTTTCAGATTTTTATTCATTGACAACACATTTAGTTCATTATTTAATGATGTATCTATTTAATTAATTTTGGCCCTCCACATTGTCCGGATCTCTTCGATACATATTGTGGATGATTTCAGCCATAAATTTCAAAATTGGATTAATAACTCTGACTCATTACTAGTGATTTTCACTGTGGTTCTTGTGAAATTTGGCATACTCTATTCTTTTCTTCCTGTTTCCTTTCCTTGAACGTAGCTTCCTGACATTTACCCTTCCACTGAGGTCAAATTTTTGAGGCTTTCAGTGAACAGTATGGCTCAACTGAAGGACCAGATGGAACTTTCAGTTCCCATGTCAAGTCTTTGCTATGCTAATAATTTCCTTGTAACTAAAACCAATTCTGAAGTATGATCTCACTAACTCATCCACACATGGCATTTTGTAGAGGCTACAGCAGCCGTGACAGTTTGCCTTGAAACAACTGTAATCTCCACATTTGGACTTTTTTCTCAAAATAGTATTTTGACTTTTTGCACTCATCCTCAAAATGATCAATAATATATATTTTTTCTTCCTAATATGTCCCTAATACTATCCTAATAACTACCCCAATAATATCCTAATTCAATACCCTGTTGTACACAACAGTATTAAGTTTATGTTTTATACTGTGGGCCTGTGTTAAGCGGCTAAAAAAAATGTAAATGAGTGAAAAAGAAACCAATGTTCAAAGAAAAACTTAGAAAGACACCAATTTAAAACATTACAAGTAAGTACTTTATAAAGATGTGGTTCTTGTGTCAGTGACAAATAATAGTAAAGTTCATCTTTTGGAAAATACCCACAGTGGTCTGATGCCAATGTGTGAAAGAATAGTGGTAACTGGAACATGCAGACTGGGCAATGTGAAACTACAGACCCAGCAAGCAGTTATTTTAGCTTAAGCTATCCATGATGACTGGAAACAACTGATAACATCTACACTGGATACAGTCTATGTGACAAAAGGTAGGACAGTCTATCTACCAGCAATGCTAATAAAGTCCACTGAATAATATTCATTGATTATTTCATTCATTTATGGATTCAGAAACTAAGAAAACAATAATCATATAGTTTTCCATTCTGATAGTTTGCTGTATGTGCTTGAAAGCTTTACAGTAACAGTGGCAAGTCATGAAAGTATAACTTCACTAATTCATTCATGAATTAATTCATTCATTGATGTCGGCATTTGTATGAAGATGCACACAGATAGTAAACTAACTTATTTTGACTTATTTTGTTCATTTATGCCTTTGTTTTTGTTTATCGCCACTTTCCTAAAAGTAAGCAAACTAACTTGTACACTGAATAATATCAGATGCAGATTAGCACAACAAAGAGTGACCCTGTATTTACAATGACAGAAACAAAAAGTCCCAGTTGTATTTTTTTTTAGAAACTTTGTGGTGGTTGGCTCTTGAACGAACCAAGGAGGGGAATAACCAAAAAGGCACCAAAGATATAAAAAAATATATTTTTGCCTCGTCTTACAAGAGACGAGTACAATTAATGACTTTACATTTGCTGTCCCTTTTTCCAGTTTTCATACACTTTAAATGTGATTATAAATTTACTTTTCTAGATGACCTGGTGAGATAAGCTTGATTTTTTAATATGTTGCATTTATTTTCATTACGTGGGACATGGAAAACAAAAGCTTGCTCACAGTAGAAGGAAATAAAATGTAACAACTTTACGAGTCGTTTTATCCTCACAAGTAGTGCTACAATGTATAAAAAAATATTTATTTCTTTTTTAAATTAAGAGTAAATTAAGAGATCGATTGGTGATTGACTTATTTTGATTAGTGAAACTGCAGCACAACATTCAGGATGAACAGTTTTCAGCAGTAGGTGGCAGCAAAACCACTTTCAGTGGATGTTCTACTCTACCAATTATCCTGGGGTTTAGCCATTTTTGTTTTCATACATGGAGGAAGATAGAAAGATAGCATGATCCTGACTGTGAAGTGAAAACGCAGAGAACTACTTCCCTGTGAGAAAACCCAGCACATCATAACGTTTTTTTTTTTTTTGGTCAAGTAGGTGAAGTGGGGCCGCATGTAATCCTGACCACAGAAAATCCAGGACGAAATGTGCGTGGGTGTGTATTTGTGCAAGGTTGTAAGTTTAGCAGTTGTTTACTTTATCAGAGGCATTTAACAGTGACATAGTTCCTCTTTTACCTTCCTCCGACATTTCGTCACTTTCCGTAAGGAAGCTCGAGCGTCATTTTGTAAAATGATTTTATACTCATACATTACAAGCCCTCTATGCAACTTCCTCTATTTAACAAAGGTCTCTGAAATCTTTCAAAACAACACGCAAGGTGAACAGATGTAGATCATAAATTCAGATAAACTAAATACCACACACACACACACACACACACACACACACACAGATGATATTCGTTTTTAACAAACTCAAACTTTTTCAAAACAGCTGGGAAACTCTTGAGGAATTTGTCTGTGCTGCCTTATTTTTAATAGTTTGCTTATTTGTATATTTGTGGTTAGTTTCATTGAGGAACAGAAGACATGGGTTTGCCCTGGTGGAGCATATGACCTTCTACAAATGCTCGTAATGCTAAATTTCTTATTTTCTCTGTTTCAGGCTGACTTCCTCATCTTGGTCACCCACACAGCAAGAATCCCCACATTTTTCCCATTACCGTGTCACGCTTCTCAGTTGTCATTCCTCATGATATTTTAATTAAGTACTTTTTTGTTTTTGTCTTCCCCAAAGTTTAAGGTTAGATAGCGTCACAAAGGCCTTGACATTATCTAAATTTACTAAACAAAAAGCAATGGAAGATGCAAAACTTACCTGTGTATTATAATGTAAAAAACATTTTTATTGGGCTTTGCATGAATGCAGCAATAAAGGTTTTTGGACATCACTTAAACTTTCGAAAAAATCCCCCAAAGACTCAACAGAGAAGAAACTAAGAAAAACTTTGAGACAGTTCAGCTGAAAATCAAATTTGAGAGAAACTGAGCTGAAGGTTTTGGCAGAACTAACCTGTAGTCAGTCAACTTAAATAGTGACAGTGGCACTCCTGTCAGGTCTGTACTGGAATGGTTTACCCCTGTGAGGTGAAAGTGCCTACTCTAACCCTGAGCCTACATTTTGGAGAATTAATAGCCCACAGATACAGTTTATCTACAAAATATAGCAGATAAACTGTGGCTTTCAGAACATCCTTACTTCTATCTGGCATACATTTAACAAGATGACTGACACAATAGCATCACACAGCTGCTTCAGATTTGTCCGCCGCACATCCTTCATGCAAATCTTTTAATCTAGTGTGGAAGCGATTACAGTGAACTTACAATCATATTGGAATATTCACTTTGAGATGACCTGAGCTTTGTGACATGGCCCTTTACCCTGCTGGAAGGAGCAATCACAAGATGGGTAGAGTATGATCATGAGGGAAGACATATGGTCAGCAACAATACTCAGGTGGAATTTAAGCAATTCTCAGTAGTTATTAAAGAGCCCAAAGTGTGCCAGTAAGCAATCCCCTGCACAACCAGCAACACCACCAGACATCGTGGGTCATCAGACCTGGCAACAGTTTTCTAGTCTTCAGTCGGCCCACTTTTTTGAGCGTTTACAAACTGATTAATAATAAGTGGATGTTCGAGCTGCTATCATTTGTATACATATATGGAATGAACAGCTCAACTGTAGGTATGCAAATTTATTGAGCAAATCACAGTGAGTTTTGTACAGTGCATACAGAATTTATGTAAAAGAAAAATTGGGAGTTGAAAATTTGTAATCACTATAGACTCAATATAAACTATTTAGTTCCATGCTCTGTTTTAAACTTGTCTGTAGCCAACAAAATATTTTGCAAATCAGGGCCCTATTAGGAGACATAAAAGCAAAAGTATTGGAACTTAAAAATCATTCAAATAAATAAAAAGTGGCAATATTTCTCTACCACAATTTGTTCAATAGTTTTCTACTTAACAGGACTAAAAGGCGAAGCAATGATGTCAGAGATGAAGAAACAAACACAGGAACTAAACATGACGCACAGGCACGTAAATGTGTTTTATTGTATTCAAAATAAGTTTGTAAGTACACGACAGCAGAGCAATAATGTTTTTAAATGCTATTCTTACTAACCCATAACCTCTTTTGAATTCACGTGATCTAAAAAGTACAAAATACAACACAAACATTACCTTCTGTGTGCACGATATACCATCTTTTTGGTTTCTATGATAAAGCTATATATATATATTTCAATTTTTTTTTTGTATACATTAGTGCCAGAATTTGCACTGTGTTTGTTTTCTAAGTGGTAGCCACTTCCTTTTACCCATGACTTCTTGTTCAGGAACAGCCACAAACATTCCCTTAACATGATCCAAAAATAGCATTGGAGTGCCATTACCATAAATCCCAATATACACTATGCTGACTCTACAGATCATCACCTGATGCTAGAGGAAGAGTCCTCACCAGTTATTCAACATTAATTACACAATAGACTGTAATGCCTGTGATCAGTCCAGTTAGTTCATTTACAGTAACCCCCCCCCCCTCCAAAAAACCTGCATGTATTCATATCTACATTTAATTATTAATTTTTTTTTAAAATATGTAATTCACTTTTACACCGGTGATAATAAATAAATAGAAACATAAACAAATGGCTGTCCAGGTGTTTTTATTACTGGTTTATTGCTACCTTGACTTCCCTGTCTTGCAGCTTTTTTATGCTGTACTATCCAGCAGAAAATTTCATTGTAAACTATCAAATAGTTGTTGAGATATTTTAATGTGGACCAACATCTAACTTCAGCATGACTATTTATATGAATGCGAATAAAGTGTTTATGTAGTATATAGATAGGAAAAAGCCCTTACTCAAATGTGTGTGGATAGCGATGTCAGCCTAGACTCTATTGCAAGAGGATCAGTGAAATGAGGCACTGGTGAGGTAAAGAAAGGACAAAAAAGTAATTAATTGATAAGTTTATATTAAACATCTCATTGTAAATGTCACGCCTGTTCAGAAAGCAGCACAAGCATGTTCTGTTTGTTTCAACTTGAAATGTCAGTCACAAGTTATTAGCTACTTCTATAGCTAATAACTTTACTGCCTTTTGTGTTATTGGTTAGTTTCTATAACAACTGCATAAACTGGAAGACAGAGTCAAACATGTTGAAAAGCTGAAGCATCCTGTAAGTAAGTTAATGCATACGTAAGCATCACATTTTGAATTCAGAAAGCCAGATAGCCATGCCACTCTGATAGAAATCATGGTTTTGCGGCATGTACCTCGTTTGGGTTTCTAAACGTTCTTTGATGGTGAAGCAAGTGGTGACTGTGATGGTGAAACTAATATGCTAATGAATAGAAGACCAAGCTATTACAGCGCATGTAAAACATTTAGAAAGACAACGAAATAAAATAATAATAATAGAATAAAGATAATAATATTGGCCAGTTTTATTTTGACTTTGTGTAAGACAGAAGATCCTTGCTTAAATAAAAGCATTGCTTTTTTTTTTTTTTTTTTGAGAAAATCACTCTCACTATCTAATCCTTTTAGTGTCACTCTTCAACTCTTCGTGTCTTTCCCCTCTCTTATACACATATGGTGGGGAATTCCCATACTTCTATTATCAAAGCATTAAACTGTACCTGGTAAGACTAAAGTTTAACTAGCTGAAAAGGGAAAATAGGTTTTGCAGTATTAATAGATTCCACCATCTAGCTCCTCTGAATAGCTGAACCTCTTGCGGTCTTTCTCTTTCTTAGACTCCCTCTCTCTCTCTCTCTCTCTCTCTCTCTCACACACACACACACACACACACACACACACACACACACACACACACACACACACACACACACACACAACAAAGGGATATCCCTAGCTGGTTTTTTTTTCAATCTAAAGTCAGTCTCATTTCACATGCTCCTGATAAAACTGCTTGTAGTTGCTCCTAGTAGATAAAACTCGCTCTCGCTCTCTCTTTCTCAAACGCAAGAAGGGATATTCCTGGTTATTTTTTTGTGCAACCAGTCACACTGTCATTTGACATACTCCTGGTAAAACTGCTCCTAGTACTCTCTTCCCCTCTCTCTCGTGCTCTCTCTTTCGCTCTCTCTCTCTCTCTCTCTCTCTCTCTCTCTCTCTCTCTTTATTATTATACATACAAATGCCCTACACTGTCCAATCACCCACCACCCCCAAACACACACCGACATAAAAAAAATGAAAGAAAAAAAATTCTCCCATAAGGCCTAAGACGGCCGCGTCCATATTCGCTTTTTTCATGCGATCATTATCTCCATTGTGCCACTTTTGCCAGTCCTGCTTTGTTCAAAGTGAAAAGGTTAGCGATGTTTGACTGTTTCGGAATGTAGTGCAGTTGAAGGTATCGTCTCTTCTGTCCCTTTCGTTTTCCACCGCACTTCTCTAGGGTGCACTTGCGCAATAGCGAAGAGCGCTGCGGAAAGTCTGCGCGTCTATTTTTCTCACCTCCTGTAAGACCAGGGAAGGTGGGGGTGTGAATGTGTGGGGACGGTAGGGAAACCCATGACTTCCGCGTTTTTCCTCCCTGTCTGAAAGTGACTTCACGTACATAAATAGCTATGGGTGCTTACAGTTACAACATTTAAACCAAGACACGCAGTGGACTCGGCGGACAAGCGGACTATCTTTTGGGCGTCAACCAACCAAAGCCGGACCTATAAAACTTTAAAGCTCGCTCAAACCTTTTATTCTGCGAAGATAAAAGCTGCTCAGTGTGAACTCTTTGACCGAAGCTCGAGGGACCCTACTGCGGATTGATGGGACAGCAAGCCAAAGACGTGGACGTTGAAGCGCTTCAGGAAAGAAGCCCTCAGCGTGGAAGGTGCCTGGACAATTTTTTAGTCATGTCCATCAGCTTTCTCTTTGTGGCAACCACAGCTCTTGCGGTCGGGGGAGCGATGGTTGTGATGGAACTGCGGGCGGACATGAAGTCCTTGGGTTCGCTCCCATCAGTTGAGACGCCTCAGAAGCTGACGGGAGACGCATCTTCCCCAGTATATAAGGTTATTATCATTTTGTTCAGAAAGTTTGTATAATCTTTTACTTTATATCTTTTCTTTTCTTTTCTTACATTTATCCATTTTGATTCACAAATTCTTTACTGTTTTGCCAACAGATGGAGAAATTTGTCTATTTACGAGCCGCCGACTCAAGTAAGTCTTTTACTGATTTTCCAAATATATAAAGCCATGTCACATAAAGTCTTTTGAATCTACAGAAAAAACGGAAGTTATAACATTTTTTTTGCAAAAGATTTAGAGTAGGCAGAAAATAAGGACCTCGTGGTTTAACGTTATTGTTAGTCTTTTACTGTTTGCTGTTTATATAAAAAGTGTACATTTAAGTTTTTGAGAAAAATAAAAACCCTATTTTGCATTTAAAAAAAGGGGGTTACAAGTCTTAGCAAATCTATAAGTGTAACCGCCAAATCTGATATTATCTTGTGTAAACAAAAACTAAAATAAATGTAATTATCTCCTCCTGCAGGTATGTTAAGCAACTCCACCATGCAATGGGATTCTATCTCATATGGTACAGGGACATCTGTAGGAAGCAACTTTGTCTTCGACTCAAAGCAGCATTCACTGAAGCCAGTACAGGATGGAACCTACTTCATGTACGTCGAGCTAAATTTCAACTGCATCTCCATATGCAACGCAGGTGTTCTCACGGTGAAAGTAGGTGATGAACTCACCTGCAAAGTGGAGCTTCCAGCAGGTATATTACCTGTGAGCAGGAAATGCTGGACTGTTACTCGACTCCATAACCAGGGACTGGTCGCTCAGAAGACAGTACAGAAAGGCCTCGAAAATTGGCAACTGGACCTGAAAAGCTCAGGATTTGGAATTTTCCTCATAGACCCATAGATGCACATGTTGCAGTGCTACTGCTGTTATCTTGAAGTAAATGGACCCGAGACACGTGGGTAACGAACAAGAACAGAAGTCTGTTTTTTCATAAACCCACATAGTTGAAAACGGGCAGGCTTGGGTGCCATTTTTCACAGCTATGACGAGCTTCCTCGCAAAGGTTTGAGGAGAAAGAACCTTATGAGACTCTCAAGAAAAGCTGCATTTGTGATAATGCAAAGAGAATATGGAGAGACTAGAAACTTGCCTCATTCTATGTAATTATGTAAAAATGTTTCTCTGTATATTTATTTGGTGATATGGAATTATTTATGTACTTATGTTGCTTTTATTTATAACTTATATTTATAGCAATGTTTATATTTTGTATAGGATTTTTTTTAAATGTACAGTAGATGTCACTACACTGATATTGATGTGCAATATACAGATTTCAAGTCGTCATTGGGCTTCTGCAACCACAATAAAAAAAAACCTTTCAGGGATACATTTAGTTCTTCTGCTGTTAATCTGTTCTTGGAAGCAATGAGTAACCAAGTGATGAGTGAGATTGTGCACTTATGCAGAAAAAAAGTCTGAGTTAATCAAAACATATCCAGAATTTCTAAAACATTCAGTTTATTTGTTTATTCATTACAATTAAGTGTAAAGACTCAACCTAAGAAATTGTTTTGCTTTTAAAAGATGTCTAAATCCTATGGGCGAACCCATTGTTGAATGTATTTCTCTGTAATCCATATTAAAAACATGGATGTGGTGACATGAAGTATTTTTTGGTGTTAAAGAACAAAATGTGAAAGCGACTGTGACAAATTTTACCTCGATGTTACACAGCTCATTCCGGGAACTGGATGCACATCACATCCTGTTTATTTACCATGATGTGTGGCAAAGAAAAAAAAACCTATAAGCCACCAAACAAACACCTCCTGTGTTATATATACGTGAGATGCAGATGTCAAGTGAAACAAAATTTCATCTGGTGCTGTCATAATGAATGATGATTTTCATGGTTCCAACAAATGCTCAAAGCAAAAAGCATGCTTTAGTACATGTACATATATATAAAAAAATGGTTTTGGTCTAAAAGTAAGTACTGAATGTAACAAACTCAAATATAGTAAGTTTAATCATATCCTTACTTTTAAAGATGAATGTACACTTTCTGCATATGACAAAAATAGATACACTATCAGTGCATGTGTTTTTGTGCATATGTAGGTACAGTGTTTTGTTTTGTTTTTTTGTTTATATGGACTCACTTTTCTAAACTAGTGATTTTCAAAACTGAAAGAAACATAAAAATAAAGAAATTTCAAGTTCAATCAGTTGTTTATTTTTACAGGTACACATTTGGTGTGATGCGTTGTTTTTTGGACCAGTGGTTACAAGTGAACCTACAGCTCCCGTTATCCCGTAAGTTGTTTACAGCTGGTTTCATCTCTTTTTTCTATTTTTTTCCTGGCCCGCAACTTTGTTGTTTTTGTTCATTCCTCTAAATGATTCAGTGGCGCACACAGTTGTAATTATAATTTGATCTAGCTGTACCTTAAAAATTAGCCAGATACATTTATAACTTTATTGACGTTTGATTTAACATTTAGCAATTTTCTGCCAGCCTTCCAAACATGGACAATGCTTGTTTGGTGCTGTTACACTGCTTTAATGTGTATAGCTAAGTTAAAAAAAAATCTTGGTTCACTTATAGCACATCTGCAGTAATGTCTTTGGACATGAGAAGTCACCACTTACCAGCATTGCACCCTTAATAGGTGACTAGGTAGTGGCAGGTGTTCCACCTTTGGTACAGCTTCCTGCAACCAGTTAAAAACCCTGGTGAACCTGATTGGCCAACTCTTTGACTCCTGCTCTGTCTTTCCTGGACTACAAGCTGTCAAATGCGGCGTTGCAAACTTTCTGTTAAGAAACCTCCTCGTAATGTGTTTCTACAAACTGTAAAGGTTAGGGGAAGAGGCCATAAAGTTGTTTAATCTCTCTTTCTTCTATAACAATTACTGTTTTTTGGGAGTTTCCATCCTTGGTGAGTTCTGCTATATGCACCCATATATACTTAGTGTGCTAGCAGCTGAGAAATCTTCGGTATGATAATCTTGGTTTGTAATACATGTCCCAGGTTGTTGTGGTAGTTTTATAGTTTTCTTCTCTTTTTTTTACTCTAGAGCAAATGTCTTTACTTCAAATAAATTTTTATTTGTTTATCTTTGAGCAAAATCTGAAAACAAAAGGGAAAAAGTTACTGCGTAGTTTACCTTTTTTGACTTTATGCTGTTTCCTCAATGATTTTCCTTATTTCATAGTGCAGTCAAATAGTCAATAGCCAGTCAAATAAACTTCAGTTCTATCTAAATTCAGATCAAGTTAGATAGGACAGTAGCATGGTAAATAAAAGACACAGATTTTGAAAAGTAAACCACTTCCCTGCAGCTTTCCTAGCCAACTATAACCTTCGCCGAACATAGAAACTCGTGAAAAGTTTGCACACTGAATAGTTTTTAGCAGCTCTGTTGCAGCACATCAAATTGCCTTTATACTTTTATGATTAAGTGCTGGTTTCCCTACACATATGCAACAGTGCAATTTCATATGCTTTGTCAGTCACTCCTTATGCCACAACACTCCTCAAAGCATGGTAGCTCCTGCCAGTGAAAACACATACCAACATGTACCTGCAAGCTGAAAGGGAAAGTGACCTTTTTTCACCTTAAAAATGAACAAAAAACAAAACAAAAACAAATTTACAATAAATTCCAAACAGCGGGATTGACAATATTTTTGGCAACAAGTACGGATAATAAATCTGATTTTGCTGACTTAAAAGTACTCTATCAAAATTCTTTTCAAACATTTGACCTGTTAAGATATGCATTAAATGAGATTACCTGTAAGATTACATACAGTTGATGCATGATGTAAACGTACCCTTTACTTGCTTACAAGAGACAAGTCTACAATGGAGCTTTAAAAGTGCTTTCGCTGAGGTGAAGATTCACAAAACACTAGTCAAGCTTCTTTCTTTCTTCATTTTAAACCTTGCATTGTGTATGGCTGCAGCTGCTTTTCAGGACTCATGTGTGCCAGTGTCCCTGTTTGCACATCTCTGCCTCTTACCACCAGATCTGTGAATGTGCAGCCTTTGAAATGTATTGCATTGTGAATGTGCATGTGCATGAAACACAAGACTTTTACTACAAGTGAAATAACTTATTCCCTTTTCAGTGGACATTTATCATGTCAAACAGATTGTTACTATTGAAGCATTAAGGTGCAATCAGCCTTTTATCGATGCATCCTGTTACTGTTGAGGAGGAATGCATCAGATTTTATGACCTGAATACATGCTGTGTTTGAAAGCTCATGATGTTCACAATATAATTTGTCAGGTTAGTAGAATGATGCAAAATGTGCCACGCTTGCTTCTGAATTGTAGTTGAAGTTGAAGAAATGTAGTGAAAAAAGAGACTTGAAATAGTATGTAAAACATGGGTGTAAAACCCAAGAAAACTATGTAAAATAAAGCACTAACATAAATAGACAATGGACACATTGCACCGCTGCAAGTAATAAACATCAGCAACATGATGTTTGTACAACCATTGCTTTCAAGCTCAAGTTTGCAAAGACTATCTTGGTTTGAGCCTGTTCCTCTCTGCACAGATGCTTATCTGTGTCTTGTGGCAGGAAATGACCCAAATATTTCAAAGGTATCTGAGGTCAGTCTTTCCACTTACTTATGTCTCTGTCTTAGTGGTGATTTAGTTACCTGTCTCTGCACCTGTCTTTACTAGTCCATGTGCTTTATTTTTATTCTCACTCCACATCACACACTTTCATTTTTCTGTTTTTCCACTCTACTTCCATGGAAGAAGCCGTTTTTGGCTAATGAACCCTCATTGACTTATATGTAGATCTATATGGTTTACTTCTTTCCACTTGAAACTGCTTCAGTGATGTGAAACTTTCCCCTAAAGTGTGAAAGTAGCTGAGTCAGGAACACTAGACCCAGCATCTCGATACTCCCCCCCCCCCCAACCTCCACTCCACTCCCTCCCCCATTTTCTCCTCACTGCATCCTTACTCAACCACATCCTGCACTTCACACACACATATAGTGCCTTGCAGACATTTGTGTTTGTTGCATCTCTCAATATGCAGCTATGTAATGTGGGTTGTCTGTGGTTCATCACAGTGTGTTTAAGGTATCCAAGCTGTTTCCAAATGATTTGATGCATGTTCACACAGTTTTATATGTGAACAAGAAAAAAATCTGCCGCATCTCATTCTTTCACTTATAAGAAACCTTCTTATTCATTGTTCTTGTGTCATAATCAGGATATGATACTGCTTTGCAATTTGTTTGATGAAAATAAACCATTATTTATTTTAAACAAGAAACCACATTGCAAAAATAGCATTATATAACCTGAATATCAGATACTTTTTTTTTTTATAAAACAACAAAATGTTATTTCTTCATTGGTGATCCAAATACATACACCAGGTACAGCATATATTATCTATTTTGTGCATATATTATACATAGAAATTATCCAAACAGATGGTGTAAAATTAACATTGAGTAAATAGAGTAAGATAAACTGGCACACACATGTCTCTAGGGAGATACCATAAAGGCCCCCATAAAGTTAAGAGTAGACCCTCCATGAATCTTCGTTATATTCCTCAGTGTCACATAAATTTCATCTCCAACTTGCAGCGGGAAAATCCCAGCCAGGTAACTGTTCCACAAATCTTCTGAAGTTTCTGGAAGCTTCGAATGAGGTTTTGAGGTTGAGCAATGAATACTAGAAGAAAAATATGATAGGTGTCACATTTAAATCAACTCAGCACAAACATAAAAGTTACAGACAGGCAACACACAAATAAGCACACCAGTAACAATGGGAGAGAGGAAGGAAAGGAAAGAAAGAGTACCTTTTTGATTGCATAAGTTCTATAGGCTTATCATAGGCTTTGGTCTCCTTCATGACTTTGTGCTGGCTAAGTGAACACTCTTCTACTGCATTCATAATCACTTTGGAGTAGATATAGTAGTAACCCTCCTTTTCTACTGTCAGCCGGCCTTTTTCATACTTCATGTCTTGGGTGACTGCCTCACCCTCTTTTGCCCATTGCACTACATCGTTCTCCCCTCCAGGACTATTGGAGCCTTGGATAAAGAGAGAGAAAGCAGTTGCTTGGACCATAACTTATCTGAAGAGCTCATATGCAGTGTTCAGGTTTGAGTGATGAGGGGAGCCTCTTACCCAGCAGGTGAGCAAAGGGTCTCCTCTCATCTCCGCTAATCTTCTCATCTGTTCAAGAAAGCAAGGGCAGATCAACTAATTAATCAACCAGTGTAAAAAAAAAACATTTTTAAATATACACATAAAATTCTTAAGATGAAGTTGTGGGGAAAAACAATATAAAATTTCAACGTGTTATGCAGTCTAATGGTCTAAATTATATGATGATTTAATTGTTCTGGCTTCCCTTCACAGAGAGTCTTCTATGCAGATCATGAATTATCAATGAATCATGTTAAGAATGGGCATCTCAATACCTCTCAGTTGTCCCACCAGACTTTCTGGCTTGGGGTTTGACTGGTTCTTAAGGCCAAGGTTAAAAAGGGAAAATTCCTACAGGAAAGGAAAGATAAATACAACACAATAAATACTGAGTGAAAAAGTCAGTGAGTAATAAAATCTCTACGTGTTTGTCAAAATGTAGGAACTTCATGCAAGAAGGGAAGGTGTCCTTTAGAGATGTATGGAAAAACACATGCACACTAAATGTAAATTCTGCAAATACATTATATATATATATATATACAAGTAATGTTTTACACATTAGATTAATTATTGTATGAAACCACATACTCCAATAATTTTTTCAATAGTAACCTAAATATAACAATAATATTTTCAATAAAACCTGAGATCTTAGGTTTGATTTTTAAGTGCAGTTCATATTATACACAAACAGAGGGCATAACACGTGAGAGGCAGGTGTATAATAAACAGCATTATGAAACTGTCCTTAAAAAAGTGAAGTTAATGTTGCGGCTTTGTGCTTGAGATACAAAAGAAAGGGAAGTACAACTAGAGAAAGAGTCCAGTTGAAAAACGTGTCACTATCAACCTATAACTTAAAGAGCAAACGAAGACCCACACCGAAACGCATTTAGCTCTGCAATGACATGTCTCAATATGACGTAGGGGCAAGCAGGGAAATTCTAAAGAGAAGGAATTTCCAGTCAGTCCAAGCACTGACACTTCTCTCTTCTCTCTTACAGCACACATGTACGCAATCACACACAGACTTCAGGCTAACCTCTGTCCTTTGGTAAAGTTTGTAGATTAAAAATCCCTCGACGATTATTCCCAACATGGCCAGTCCCACCAGCAAGAGAAGAAACTTTTGGAGCTGACTCCCCCACCTTGGTTTCCTTTCAGGGGGCATTTTAATGTAGCTGGCCTGACTGTCCACCACAAACACCTGGGGGCAGGCACCCACGCCGCCCTCTGACATCCCACCAGATCAGAGACAACCTAAGATGTGAGGGTAAAGGTCAAAGGAGATACTGAAGGAAAAAAAGTTGTACAGTAGAGTGTAAAGAAACGGGAAAAAAGGAAGATCAGACAGGAAAATATTTAAAAAAAGAATGTGTGACAAAGCAACAATCTACACATAAACAAATCAGTTATGTTACGGTCTATTTAGATTAAGTAGCCATGATGCAAGCAGTTTCTGAAAACAATGTGATTTCTTCATATCCCGACTACTTGAACAGCACAGTGAAAGACATCTTGTCAATCAAATGAAAAAAATAATAAAAACAAAAGTCTTGTAAGGGAAAGGGAAATTACCTTGGATTTAAATGTTCCTCCACCGCTCAGCCAACCATCCAGCAGCACAGTCTCTACACAGTCCTCTGAAGCTCGTTTGGGATATTTAATAGCAAATGTATTCTTAACGCATTTCAAAAATATAGACCTAACAACATTCTCTGAACTACGCTACTGACTCATTTATTTATTTTTTTCCCTCTCCAGATATTTTCTCTCGGCGTAGATATTGGCACTCAGTCCAACCTCTTGTGTTCGCTTGCCTGCTGTCAACTATCACAAATATTGCTTTTCAGCTCATATAAGGAGGAAATGAAGATGACACGGGGAAGGAGCAAAGACACAGAGACAAAGAGTGAGAGAGTGAGTAGTGTGCGTGTGTGTGGGGCACTCCCTACAACTGCTGAATATAGTTATCATCACAGCTGACACTTCCTTTTCTTACTCTTTAGTTTCTGCCTCACTGTTCTTGATGTTTTATTGAACAGTCATTGTTGGTTTTAAGTTGTTTAGATTTTTTTTTATCAGTTTCTAAGAAAGTCGCTTCATCTAGCTATGCACATTTCTAGCATTTCTAATACTAAGCAAGTACGCAGTGTGATGTTAAACTAAGTACAGCAAAACCAGATGAGCTGGGGTGGCAAGCTGTAACACACATCCGCACTCTTGACCACTACCCAGCCCTCCCACCACAGTGTTGCACTGTCACCCACAGTGTGAGTGTTAATCTTACATTAAAACCCCCCTTTCACACACAAAAACTCTTTCAGTATTCTAGGTGTCTCAGGTGGATTAAGCAACGTGCTTTTATTTTCATTTTGAGGAACCTGCGGTGTTTCTTTCTCTTTTCTTTTTTTTCAACAAGCAACAGCTTGCAGTGATTGAACTTGATGGTTTGCAGAAGTTTGGAAAAAGTGAGACCACGAGACATTCTTTCCTCACTTTTGTAAGTAGTATTGATGTAGTCGTCACTTTTTTCCTTTGAAAAAATGTTTTAGTGACATGTCATTTTTTTAAATTTATTTACTTTTATTATCTAACATCCTGAAAGTGTGATTCATCTTCATGTAAATGTGGACAGCTAAGTAGGAGTACAGAAATGCAGGCAGTCTGTGTTGGTTATGGTTCTTTTTTTTTTGTTCTTTCGCATTTCCTGTTTCATAATGCAATCCTCGTTTTGAATTGTGATACTGAATGCTTTCTTTTTCTCTCTGCTGCTTAAACACTGTGTCTAATGTTTTGAAGAAACGCTCTTTTTGGTATCCTCTTTATCATAATCTGAAACCAGTATTTTTACAATCTGTTTTCTGCTGTAGGAGGGGAAAGTTTGACGTGAGATACTCCATATGGTGAAACTTCACACACACACTTACTGACTTGCTACTCGCATACTATAAATTACTCCTTCAGACACATACATTTAGACACACAGAGATATGCAGTGTGTGCACAGGGCACTTGCAAGTTGCAAGAAGGGGCAGAGACAAGTCTGCTGCCAAGGAAGGCCTGACTGTAGATGTTGTGGTCGTTGCATGCTGAGTCCAACATGAATGACAAAATGAACAGACTCTGACAGACCCAGTGGTGAGTTACAGTAAAAGTGCTAAGACAAGCAAAAAAGCAAGACTAAAGGAACTTCTTTAATTTCAGAGAGTATAAAGTTGACTAGTTGTAGACACATTTAGAGAAATAAAACCTACTGTAGGAAACCTACTGATACATTCACACACATAGCTATGAAGTTAGAAAGTGGGAGAGAAAGTGAAGGCAGAACTTTGTGATTTACACAAACCCAGCATGTACAATCCCCCTGTAGGCAGGGAATTCCTGGTTAAGAATACACACAATCTAAATAACTTTCATTGAAATAAATTTCAATAAATCTGTATTAATAAGAAATTAATAGGCAAATTAGCACTCACACTAACAAGTAAAGTATAACTTAATACTGTAACAATACATAAAAATGGAAGTCAATGAATAATGTATTGAATGTACTGTCACTGAACCTTATGGCTCTTAAGATGAGATGCAAGGAAATTATCAAGAGCAGCACAGTGAAATGAAAGAAAATGGGTCAGGAAACAAAATGTCAGGGAGTGCAGACACTGAAGAGGAAGCATTTAGTTTGAGGAAAATGTAAGTTCGGTATGACTCTGAGTGTAACTGCAATACTTGCATTTACTTTTAAGTAAATGAGATTTGAAAATGAAATGAAAAACTCTGTAACTGTGTTCACCCAAGCAGTATCGGTGAAAATCTACCATGTTATAGAATCCCTTAAACAATAGAATTGGAGTCTCAATCATCGGTGTGTTTAGTCAACTTCAAACTGTGCTACTGTAGATGTACTTAAGAGATTAGGCAACATATAAGAGTGTCAAATAGGATGTCTCACTTGTACTAGTTAGGTTAAATGTACATAAGGACACACACACCCACACAGAGTCACAGACATCTGTATATACTGTATATATATATTGCCTTATTTAAAAAAAACAAAAACGTATAACATAAAAAAACATAAATGTATAATTTGTTTATACAGTAAAATATTTAATTCATCTCTTTTACTTTTCTGCCCAAAATAACAAATTGGAAAACATTGAAATATTTTATTTTTATCTTTAGAAATAAAGCACAGGAGTTGGCCGTCCGACTGGGGTCTCAAATGTGGGGCCTCCCTGCTGCTGCGGAGTCGGGGCGGTCTGCTTCTCCCCACTGCAGGGAAAACGTTGGTTGAGTGTGGAGTAATTGCTTATGAGAGCATGAGGGTGGGAATGGATGTTTGTATCTGTGTGTGCCTGTATGTCTGTGTCTATATGTCAGGTTGGGTATCAGACGCCACCTCTCTGGGGACATCTCAGGCCCTCCAAGGTTTGGAGGCCTATCTCCCCCCACCACTTCCCCTGCCGGTGGCGGACGCCCTCAGACATCGGTGCGTTGGTGGTTCTTTGTGTCCGGGGATGGGCGTCCAGGTACACACCGGCTCACTCCTTGGTGGCTGCTTATCGGGGCCTGGAGCATGGGGCTCGCTCGGGCCACTTCAGGGATGGGGTGCCCTCGGCCTCTCGGCCTGGGACTCGGTCACTCAGGCACAGCAGGCTGCCGGCGGAGCTCACGGGCACGTCACTGCAACCCCCCCTGGCTTCTGCTCCGCGGCTGCTGAGTGACCCCTCATCTGGGACTCTCCTCAGCTCTTTCTGGGACAGTGGCGCGGCTGCCCCTCTGTTGGTCTACCTTGGTCTCTTGTGTTCTGGGCGCCTCTGGATGTCTGGAGTTTTGATCTCCTCCATACCTGCTTCATGCCCTGGAGGACGGGGCAGTGGCCCCCCACACCCTCTAGCAGATCATTACATGAAGGAACCTTTTAAAAAAAATCAAGCGCGTCCATGCTCACAGGTGTACACACGGGTGATCACACACACAAACTACACCCTTTTTGGCTCCTACCTCAAAGCACACTGTGCGCTGTCGATCTTACGTGCTGCACAATAATGTTTAATATTTAGTATTTACTGTCATATTCCCATATATCATTGTGATGTTGTTTATTCTATTACCCTCATTTTCTTCTGCTTGTTTTCTTTTTTCTTTCTCAACAGGTGATCCAGGTGATCGATATATGTATTTTTTGTCTACTTATTCTGTTGGTTTTTATTTTTTGCCCTTTTTCCCCGTCCCTCTTCTCAACTGTTTTTCTTTCCCTCTTTCTTTCTCCCCTTTCTTTCCCCCAGTCAAGTCTGTCCCGTATTCAGCAATTGAAAATAAAATAAACAATAAAAGGTGAATCAAATAGATCATTACGGCAAGGCTGGGATGGTCCATTTGGTAAAGTAAATCCGTTGGGCATCTTTCTTCGCCTTTAGACAATAATTCTGATGGCAAAAGAGCCAAACGGGACAGGCAAAAAAGAAAAAAAAGAAAAAAAGAAAAAAGAAATAAAACACTACACAATTTAGTGCTTTGGTTGGATAGCTATATTCTGAGGATGCCACACCTCTAATCCCCTCACCCAAACTGTTGAACCTTGAGTGCTTCATTTTTTAATGAATACTCTTAATAACATTAGCGATATTATATCGGTATTATCTGAACGTATAACAACATCTAGTTCTCTATTCATATTTACAATAATAATTGCCAGCTTATTTCACGACAACCTTACTTTTATGCAACCTTTTGTTTTTACTTTAATGTGGTTCAGCTTTAATTAATATTAGCTACTCAGCTAAAGTTAGCTGCTAAGCTACTTTTAGCTACTCTATCAGTAGTGAAAGCTAATAGTATGTGGTTTAAGTTAATAACTACAAGAGACACAGCCCTAAATATACCTTAAGGAAAAAAAATAAAGGTTTTACTTACCATGCAGTTCTACAGCAGTAGTTAGAATGTGGATTTAATTCAGTGAACTGCTTTGTATTTATCCATAGATAAAGACAAAGAAGAAGTGGGGTGCCACCTGCTAACTTTAGCCACTTTTTGCCTTCCCTAATAGATCCTTGCTTTCATAAGCCAGTTGATTTTAACATACATATTTGAAATCTAATATTTGAGTGCCCACTCCGGGTTAGGGATGAGACCCTGCCCCAAGTGGAGGAGTTTAAGTATCTCGGGGTCTTGTTCACGTGTGATGAGAGAAGGGAGCGGGAGATCGACAGACGGATTGGTGCAGCGGCTGCAGTGATGCGGACGCTGTACCGGTCTGTTGTGGTGAAGAGAGAGCTGAGCGTAAAAGTGAAGCTCTCAATTTACCGGTCGATCTATGCCCCTACCCTCACCTATGGTCACGAGCTGTGGGTAGTGACCAGAAGAACGAGATCGCGAATACAAGCGACGGAAATGGGTTTCCTCCGAAGGGTGGCCTCTCCCTTAGAGATAGGGTGAGAAGTTCAGCCATTCGGGAGGGGCTCAGAGTAGAGCCGCTGCTCCTCCACATCGAAAGGAGCCAGTTGAGGTGATTCGGGCATCTGACAAGGATGCCCCCTGGGCGCCTCCTGGGCGAGGTTTTCCGGGCATAGCCAACCGGGAGGAGGCCCCGGGGCAGACCCAGGACACGCTGGAGAGATTATATCTCTCGGCTGGCCTGGGAACGCCTTGGTGTTCCCCCAGATAAGCTGGAGGAGGTGGCTGGGGAGAGGGAGGTCTGGGCTTCTCTGCTTGGGCTGCTGCCCCCACTACCCGGGGCTACCATGTTGCTACCATGGTATTACTTGGATATTAACTGGTTATAACTTTGCTAATTGAGTGGTAATAACTTAATAATGTAATAATAATAATGCAAAAATGTGGAAATTACCACTTTATGACATTCTTGTTTTTGACTTGTTACCCTAATATTACCACTTTATTACTGAGCTGTAGAACGTGCTGCCATACTTGTTAAGGCAGTAACTAATTATCCTGAACATTTTATTATTTCAACATTTTTTATTTCAATATGAGCCATTTCTTTTATGTAATTTCCATTCGTAATGGTTCATTATGTGCATTGCCTACTTCAATCATCTTTGACGCTTATTGGCGTAAAAATAATTTATATCTATATCTAGGGAAAACATTTGTTTGGGCTGTGGTTGGTACTAAAAGAGCACAAAGTAGGGCAACAGACAGAGATGGATGTGTCAAGGAGTGTCACAGTTTGTGTCCTATTTCAGAAGTTCCGAGACCCAGAAAATTACCCATTTTCCTTGAAACCAAATGTGCTGATTATACAGACTGTAAAGTGGTAAACCATGTCTGCAAATGTAACAGCACTGTTTCACACAATCACTCTATTTAGTAAACATATAAAACTGTCTGCCTTGGTGAGGGACAGAAATTGTAAACATATTATAAATCTGCAGACTTTTCCTTCCAGGTTATGTAAACATTAAGGACAGAACTCTTAGATACATTTTAAATCAAACAATACAGATGCAACTGAAATCAGCACTTTCATCTAATTTAAGGGGTTTGGAAAAAAAACTAAACCAAAAACACTGTACAACGGCATACATTTAATGTATTGTTTTTAAGACACTGCAGTCTGCCAGAAGTCTAGAAGTTATTCTAGAAGTTCTGGACATCACCAAATATCATGTCAGTGCTTTGTCAGACCTTTGCTACAGCCATCTTCAGTTTCAGCTTGTTTGCAGGGCTTTCTGCTTTCAGTTTTCCATTCACTAAATGAAAAGAATGTTCTCCTGGGTGGAGATCAGGTGGCCGAGTTGGCCATTGAAGAATATTTCTTTTCCTTGCCTTTAGAAATTTTTGGTTTGCTTTTGCTTTGGGTCATTGCACTGTGAAGTGATGTCTGACCAGTTTAGAAGTATTTGACTGAATCTGTCCAAAAAGTATAGCCATGTACATGTAACAATCCATCCTGCTATATCAGCAGTCACATTATCAATAAACACTAGTGACCTGATCATAACATGGCTTCCTCCATGTTTGACAGATCATACGGGATTCTTTGGATCATGAGTTGTTCCTTTCCTTCTCTAGCCTTTTCTTCACATATTTATGGTACATGTTAAACTTGGTTTCATCTGTCAATTTTTTTCTAGAACTGTCTAGCCTCTTTTATATGTCAACTGGTCATTTCTAATCTAAGAAATCTCTTTTTAACCAGTGTAACTAGTGGTTTGTATGTTGTTGTAAACCCTCCATATTTTCATGAAGGCGTCTCTTCATTATAGACTTTCACAAGTGTCTAAGTAGATTATAGACTTCTTATAGAGTTGTACTTTACTGATCATAGACCTCCGGAGACCTCCAGAGCTACAGCCACCCCCAATGTTTGACTATAAATCCACTGTGGTGGTGCACATGGGAAAAATAACCAAAGAGTGTCAATATCCAATACTTTTTAATCGAAAAGTGAATTGTCATAGAAGGACAGACACTGCTGCATATGACACCAATAATAATGATCATTAGGTTTTATTTAGGCTTTGGAAGTAATGTTGAATACTGGCTTTGCTTGCTGATTGGCTAGTTTACTAAAAAAAAACCCGAAACAATTCATGACTTCAAATGTGAGAAGGCTTTCTGTGAAAAATAAAAGTCAGTTTTCGGTTTTGTTTTTCAGTTTATAGTGTTCACTGATTCGTTTATTAAAAAAAGAAAAAAGAACAACTGAAACCATGCAATGGAAAAAGCGCTGAGGTGGCACCAAAGTACTAGAGCACTGTACTGTTAATATGTCACTAGATGAAATAATGAGAATTACTGGTGAGCTGTAATTAGGTGCAGTTACTCAAAAGCATCACTAAAGTACAGTTTTTAATGTATTCGTAGCTTACAAGGCATTTCTGTGATATAGGAGGCTACAGTGCTGTAAATATAGATATAGATAGATAGATAATATAGATGTTAGTTAATCAGTAACCATGGCCCAGTAATATATTGCATGAAACTCTGAAAAGGACCATTCTGTATAATGAGTACTTTTACTTTATCCATCGTAAGTATATTTTGATAAAACATTTGTCATCTTATTTAGGCATTAGAACTACTATTGTCAAAGTCTTGTTAATTTATGGACCACATACAGCCCAACTAAATGTTCAGTGGCCCAGATAAGTAAACCAATAGCATAATAACCTATTTAAAAAAAAAACCCACAAAAGCAAAAATCCCTCCTTTTTTGTGTGATCGTAAAAGTACATGTGAAAGTGTTTGCATTTAATAAACCATCCAAAACAGGCGGTGAACAGCTTGAGAGTTCTTAAGAAAAATAAATGCAATTTCAGCAATATTTCTCAGTGTTAATATCTCACTTTTTATGAGAAACACTGGGAATTACGTCAGCAAAGATCAGGCCCTTTACCATCTTAGCTCAGTGTGGTTTGGAAAACCGGGGGTGATGCCTTTGCCAGTAAGAAGGAAGTTACACTGATCGTGATTTAGCTCCCTGGGTGTGCGTACAGTGTTGATGTTATGGACAGGCCCGTGGAGTCTAGGCCCGTCAAAAACAAACACCATTGTGCCCTCTCAGCTGAATTCTACTGAGAACACTTTTACATCTATGAGTGAAACTAAGTCACACAGTTTGGTAGTGAAAACTTCATCACTGACACCTCATTGTGGGAATACCCAAGATCATCTTTATTATTCGATTAATATTAGCTTAGTGCATTCACAACAACCATGGAAACTAGCATGATGAAGAGGACACTAAGTCTGGACTGCATTGACCTTTGCAAGACAGACTTTGAAAAGTATCTCTCAGTTGTCTCTTTGGATACATTCACCAGCTTCTGAGGCCAGCTATGAAGCATGATCTCACTCAGAAATGACAAAACAAATGAAAATATGTTGAGGATGTTCTACACTCACAGTCGGCGACTCCAACTTCATTAATCCATGTGTGCACCTTGAGAAAACATTTCTCTTCTTTTGCACAGTATACTATATGAGGGATATTTTTGTACCTTAAATAATATTTCTCCATAAGCACAGTATGGTTGCGATTACCCATACAGGATGATGTGTTTTAAAGTCGGTTTATTCATACATTGGTTGTATAGCCTGTAAAAGTGGGTCAGTATATGGGCTGTCATGAGGATTACAAGATTGTCCCTTGCAGCACTTTATTTATATATTTATTTTACTGTACATATCGGCTTGTAACTTTTGTTTTGTATGGTAGCATGTGTCAGTACAAATGTCTACTCAACTGAGCTGAGCTAAATGTCTCCTTGTCAAAGTTGGTTGGTTGGTTGTCTCACTTCACATGCTCTGGTGCCGACTGCATGAGCCCTAAAATCATACACAGTGTTTTTTATGGCAATTTTTAGAGTTAATTTATCTGGATTTAACATAGACCCCCGTACTGCGTTGTTCTCCCCCGCGCTTGGTTAACTGACTGGGTCGCATTTGTCACTGCATCCGGAGTCCTGTGAGTAGCGCATGTACAAGCTGACTCAGCGAAGACCTCAGCGCTCACTGATTGGAGGAAGACTGCTACTCTTCTTTCTATGATTGGCCCGCAGCAGTACCATCTATTGCGAGCCTCCACCCAATCCCGGCGTCGTAAAGTTCTGCTGCGGAAGAGGGGATGCTAAGGAGATGGCTCAACTTAGATAGCCCTGTGTTTTTCCAATAATATTTTCGCCATGGATGCACTTTGGAGGAAATCGAGAAGCAGAGGACGGCTGCTTGTGTTTGCAGCAGTCTTTGTGTGGTATGCAGGGTCTGTGAGCTGTTTCGGCCAGAGCCAAGACAGCGAGTTTACGTTTCTGTTGCCAGCAGGAAGATCCGAGTGTTTCTTTCAAAACGCAATAAAGAACGGTACGATGGAGGTCGAATATCAGGTAACTGTGTATGGGGGGTCCGAAGAAATAACCACTCAATGTCTGCACAGTTTATTTCATAATAGCAGCGATAGCGGAACATGTTGTAGATGCCTTGCGTCACTCCTTTCAGCTAACGTTAGCTGGCATGTATGCATGCGTTGTGCAGGTATTTTAATTAAGCCACCATTAACGTCATCTTGAAGAATCTGAAGTTATTACCAATGCATCTTTTGTTCCACATTTTCCTGAAACGGTGAGCAAGTCAAATCAAACCAACACGTCAAATCAAATCTAATTTATCTGCCACCGTTTTATAAATAAGGTGCTTCCCGAAAGTCAGATGCTTTCCCTGTACAGATCAATGATAACAAAATAGCGTACCGGAAATAACATAAGAATCTTAATGAGTCACGTGTCTGATGGTTTCAGATCCTGCTGTTCGAGATAAACCCGTGATGCTAACTCACTGTAGTTCTTGACCCAGCTGGTACTAGGACTAATACTAGAACTAGTAAAACCATGGTCTAACAACCCCCATGGGAAATGTCTATGCCAGTAAGAAGTGTGTAAAACTGACAGTGACTCAGACCTCAGTTCAGAAAGTCTCTTCATACTGATTCATTGTGATTCTGTGTGATGCAAAAAGAAAGAAAGAAGAAACAGTGAAGTTTTCCCTTTTTTTAAAAAAAAGTTTGTGAGTAAAAGTGTTTAAGAATCATGACCAAAATAATTATGAATATGCAGTAGTCTTTGCTCTAAATGAGCAGCTCTGTTTTCTTAGGATTCATTATTTGCTGTGTAAAATCAGACAGCAAAGAATCAGCAACATCACCAATCTCATTAAACAGCAGAAATATTAAACAGTATCTCAACAATAATGCAAATGATAATGTAAAAAAAGTTTATGTAAATATAACAACAGAGACCAGTTGGAAAATCAGCTGAACACAGAAGTAGAAAAGTAACTGTTGGGCATGATATTAAAAGTTGTATGCTGCAGAAAAATTACAAATTGCGCAATATACAAAAAACAATGTGGGACCCAATGTTGTGAAATTATGTTGTTCTAATTAGATGATTTAGTCACTGATCTAACTTGTTGCTGATTCATTGAGGAAGCCATTATATTACTTTTATGATTGTCCAAACAAGGGAGCACCTTGTAAGTATCAGTTTAAACAGGCTTTAAGACAGGAAGTAATACAAGTCAACCTGTTGTTTGTTTAGTGGGAGAGTCCCTCTTGAAAGTGTTAGTATTAGTTTGGCTAGAGACTTTTCTTTTACTGCAAAATGTTTGACATTTGAATTTGAAGGTGCACAATGTGCTTATGTGAATGTCTATTTTTCCAGGTGATAGCAGGTGCTGGTATGGATGTGGACTTCACAGTACTCTCCCCTCAGGGCATCCGGCTCATATATGAGTCACGACGCTCTGATGGAGTCCACGTGTAAGTGGCCTGAATCTGTGATCATTCTTCATATATACCCTGTGGGTTATTACAACTTAGTTTATATTTGATATTCTCACTCTCTGTTCTTTCAGGGTGGAGCCCACAGAGGAGGGAGACTATGAAATCTGCTTTGACAACAGCTTCAGTCGCTTCTCAGAAAAGATGGTGTTCTTTGAGATCATTATTGAGGGCCAAGGAGGAGATGTGGGAGGAGATGATGAGTGGGCAGGCTTAGAGGAGCCTGAGGGAAGCCTTCTTGAATACAAACTGGAAGATATCAGGGTGAGTTTTAGGTTTTTGAATTCAAACCGAAAAAGGGCAAGGTGCGTCATTTGTTCCATTGATAAAAATCCTTTTACTGTCATTGATACCTTATTGTGTAATTAACGTCACCACTAGGAATTAAAAATGCCACAGCTTTTTTGTCATCAGTTCCACACACCTCGTCTGGTTTTACAGAAACTTTCTTTAGAGTGTGTTGTTTATAGTTATAAAAATAGTTCCCAAGCGAGGAAGTCTGGACATCCTCACTCAGTCCACTTGAAAATGAGTCATCATTAAAAAAATACATTCAAGTGAATCATAAAACACACACCGAATGCTCAAAACTGTCATCATGATATTTACAGTGTGTTTACTGATTTACAGCGTAAACTCATGCATGCTGGAAAGCTGCTTTTCATTGACTCAAAAGGATATGGTTTTTGATTCGTTCACATAAATACTATAATTTTTATAGTAATTTACTGTTATTTAATTTCTTTTTTACCTTAACTACTGTTTGTATCCTCTTCCCTTTACTTTAATAAGTTATTAGTAAAATTAGTAATTTAGTCACAGTTTGTGGGTGACTTAGACACTGTGATGTCATCCATCGCAGTGTCTGGGTTTAAAGCTTCAAAGCATTTTGGACACCAGCAAATGCTGTCTGTTTGTTTTTGAGGCTTAAATTCACCATATTTGGGCAGGAGATTGTTAGTGCTCTGTTATAGGCTACCACTAGCAAGCTTGGTTTGCAGCTGTGTTAATACGGAGTACGCGTGTGGCACACTGACACACATATGCCTACCAATTATTGCTAATTACAAGCCAAGTGAAACACTTGAAATTCACTCATAAACACTGGAGAACCAACTTCTTGGATGGTCTCACAGGCAGACATAGTATTTGCCATGCAGTCTATTAAAAATTCTCCAAAAATGGGAAAAAAAGCACAAACACAGTGTAGCGGACCAAGTGAAGCACAGGAGCTACAGATTAGCCTGTGTCGGCGTGCCTCTTAGTTCACGTGGACACACTCATGAAAGAATATTAAAAAAAAATAAAAAATCCATGTTAGTTTAGTTGAGACAAATGGGGCAAACTGTTCATAGAGACCAAAGTCACTGTAAACATGATTTTTAATGGTGTAAACTTGGACATTTTAACATGCGAGTTTGTGTGTTGACTCGCTTTTGGAGCTTCAAGTGGCTTAAAGAGGAATTTGACTATTTTTGGCACTATTTTGCCTTGGCTTTGTTACTTAGCCCTGGTGGTTGCCACTTGGTTTTAGTGTTCTTTGACTGGCATCCTCTTTTAAAATTACATTACACTGTTTAGAAAATAATTCATTTCATTAGAAATACTTCACTTTGCTTTTAGTGTGTAACATGTGCGTCACACTAAGCATGTTGTAGGAAACTCAAAATGGTACAAATTACCTAAATATTTCACAGGCTCCAAAATTATATATGGAAAGGAAATGCACACCATGACAAATGGTTATTTATTTACGTTATTTTACCTCACCGGATATTAAGGGAGGAGAAAATAAAAAGCAACCATCATACAGAGAAACAGTGGGTGAGAAGAGGACAGGAAGATGTGACACTGAGAGATGAATGACTTGATCACATCTTAATAAAGCCTTTCTAACATGTGATCATGTGGTCATTTACAGTTGACTTACGACGCAACTTTCCACGGTGGTTGTACAGACTTAGAAATTAGCCACAACTTAACCATATGTCTGAAGCAGCGTATACTCTGACACTTATCTGTGAAGCGATCAGATCATTAAAGTACTTGAGTAAAAGGGAACTGAATTTCTTTTGGGTTTTGAACACATTTCAAACTATTTTATTTAACCCCTCTAGAGATGACGGAGAGTCCCTTATATGCAAGTACAGCTTATGAAACTGAAAAGGCCTTTCAGTTGAAAGGTGATTTTTCAAAAACCTGAAAGATGTCCAGCTGCTTTTGACCAACACTTACTACACATACTAGTATGCTTCTGCTACTAGCCTCTGCTTGGATAGTGTTTTTAGAAAAGGAAAGCATACGTCTTTTACCTGTTATTCTTTGATCTTCAGCTGGAACAAATTATACTTGGGCTGTGAGACCCAGACAGGCTGGGGAAGTGGGAAAGTTTTAAAAGACAAACTAATACACTCTTGGTTTTGTTTTGTTTTTGTGGGATTTTGCTGACAATATAGAAAATGTCAAATAACATCTGCTTCAATCTTTAGGCAGTGTTTGCCAGTTTTGAAGACTTAAATACTGATGCACCTGCTGGAAAATCATTGCCTACTTGGCAAGTCAAACTAGTTAAACTAAACCACACGATTGCTGCATGACGTACTATGGGTTTTCTAGCTGACAATCTTACATTTGACATGAACTGAAACGGCACAGAAAACACATATCTTTCAAGTTCTGTTTTGACACCAAAATGGAAGTTTAGAAAAGTCATTAAGCCATTTGCAACTTCTATTTCTTCCACTTTACCAACTACACAATTGAAAGCTCAGTACTTTTGAGACCAAGCATAGCCTGTCATTTTTTCCCCTCTCGTTTCTTTTTCAAATCCCTTAAATCTTTGCTCCCTGTTGCTATCCATGTTTTCATGCCGGGCTTCATTCCCCTCAGGAATCCATGGAATCTCTTTACAAACGCTTGGAGCGCAGCCGACAGATGCAGACGGTGCTGCGCGCTTTCGAGGCACGGGACCGAAACCTTTTGGAAGATAACCTGTGGAGAGTCTCGTTCTGGTCGTGTGCCAGCGTGGTGGTGATGTTGTGCGTGGCTCTTACGCAGGTAAATAAACATCTAAGCTTCACAACCTCAATAAGGGAAAATGATTTGTTTTGTACTTTAGGCAGACACTTTTCAAACCTGATATCCCGCCACCTTTGTTCACAGGTCTACACAGTCCGCAAACTGTTTGATGATAAGCGGAGGGTCCGCACATAGAGGGATTGTTTTGAAGTAATACATGACAGACCGGGAAGGAAATCAGCTGAGAACAAGGCATTTGGTTACCCATTCAAATTATTACTATTGTGTATTATTGCTCTTATAATCCACATGGACACAAACAGTCACAATAAATTCTGCTGGAGTTGTATTTAATTTCTGAGACCTTGTTCCACATTTCTTTGTGAGCAATAAGTAACATTGTTACACCCTTAAGGGTAACCAGATGAGTAAAGGGTTTAGGAAGTTTAGGTTAGTTAGTCATTTCTGTCATTTAGTGCCTTTAACGTCAGATCTTACCACAAGCCATCGAGGAAATGTTGTCCTGTTGTACTGTCCCATACTTCTGAAACTGTGTAAAGGTTTTGGGAAATTTTCACCAAAGGTGTCATTACCTTTGAAGGTCAATTGTGTGACAACACTTAACAATTGATCTGTGTAACTTCTTTGACTGCTGGTTTACAGGGGATAACATTGTGCAATAGTGTTGCTGGCTTATTTGTCCTCAACAGATCCTGCCATTGTAACAGTGATTTTAATTGTCATCACTCCAAGTGTTTCCTTGGTTATAGCCTTAGGGATGTTTTTCTTTTTCTTTTGAGAGGTTACTGATTTATTGTTATGTGCCATTAAAAGAATGCTGACACACTCATAAATAAAAATGCAGAACAAGAATGAGGGATTATTTTCACAGTGATTAATGATGACAAACACGTGTCAGTTCTCTTTTAGACTTGTATACATACAGGATGTATGTGAATGTAAGTTCATGTATATATCAGGATTGTTACATGCATGTTTGGTTTCTGACATTTTGGCTTTTGGGGAATCAGATCGGCTTTTTTTTTTCTTTCTGACGTTTGTGTGTGAAAAGAATGTAATTTTGATTCTACTCAGCTTTTTATTTTTTACCAGATGCATTGTGTGTGAGATACTTAAAAATCAAGTTTTCATGGGAGTCACTGATCAGAATAAATGCATTTTTACACAGAAATGCTTTGATGTGAGGATTTTTTTTCGGGATAAAAAGCAGCCGCAAACAGAACTGATTAACGAATTGTCTTTATAAATAAGTCACATGATGAATTCCATATCAGTCTTGAATGAATAACATGCAGTAGATCAGCATGCCAAGGTAAACACACCTAGTAGGACAGTTATGCTAAATGTTATCACAAAGCTTTGCCTTCAATTTACTTTTATTTCCTCAGGTTTGATAAACATTTCTGATAAAGAACAAAACAAATTATTTTTTCATGATTGCTACACGGTAAATTAAATAATAGAAATACTAAGTAAATTTAATAGTTTACTTGAATGTACAGAGGATGCCAGCATTTCTCATTCTAGAAGCCAACGCATACAGAGTGTCAACTTTTGTCCAGCCACAACTTCTGTTGTAATGTATAACCATTATTTCTGCATGCCCTTGTTATTTAAGTGTCTAGCTTAACAATTATAAGTAGGACAATCTTCCTCCTGCTGTAGTCTGAGGTTCCCTCACCAGTGGTTGGGACGAGCAGGGACTTGCGGTGGTCGCCTGTATTAAAAGATCACGAGAAGAAAAGATTTTGGGTAACGGTATTAGTAAAACACAGCAGACAGAAGAAAAGGTGAGGAAGAACAGGATTGCATACCTTTAGTAATTCCTTCCCAGCTACATGAACAGCAAAACACCAAAAGCAACTAGCTTTCATCATGCATTGCAGAAGATCTTATCAGGCCGCATACAGAAAGTGAAATTTTTCTCTTGGTCTCCTAATCTTACAAATCAAAAGTTCTTAACCTCAATTCTGTGTAAATGCTGACACAAGAGGCATGTTCTGCATGTTTCACTGTTGGTGCAAAAAAAAAAAAAAACTTGAGAAAAGTAAAGAAGAAGAAGCTGCAGCCACCAAACACTTATCTTTTTCTATTCATTTATTCACTCCATCACTTCATGAAAAAGAAGAGCGTCTTCCTTGCATTTTTTCCATTATGGCTTAATTTTTTTTTAAGTAATTATAATTTTTCTTTACTGTAGGCACTAATGAGGAGGAACAGCTGTGGGAGGTAATTGTCAGACTGGGTAAGTTCACACTCTTACCTCAACTACTGTATATTTATTGTTGTTAAACCAGAAAAAAACCCACTGCTCCAGCAGCAGTGGTTTTTTCCCCTCTTCTGTCTCTTGTTTACTTGGTCTTTAAAAGAGAAATGGTAAAACCTTACCCATAAAAACTTAATTAGTCAAAATTATCAAGCATATAAAATACTGTAGCATTCGACTGGTCACTCTAATTTGTATAAGCCTGTTTGAAGCTGAGAAAAGTGCGGTTTACTTATTGAGGTGAATAGTGTGTAAAATTGCTGACAAAATATTAGCAAGTATACATAATACAAAAAGTTACAAATTGTATTGTTGTAAGACACATTTCAATTTAAATGCACAATGAAAAACTCAGCCTGACTTGCTGGTTCCACACTTTTGAGCCATTAAAGTCATCAAATTTATCCCTTTTCATAATACTAAATGCAGGAAATGTCATTATGTACTTGTTAAAAAAATCTCACAATTACATACAATATGCTTCTGAAATGCACAGACTGAAACAGCATCAGATTACTACTTAACAGTAGTCTAAAGTTACAGGAAAAAAATTAGTGACTATTTCTGCTTAAAAGAAATATATAAGTGTAAACAAAGTCTTTAAGACCAGATAAAAAAAAAAGGTTTCTAATCAAGAAGCGAGGGCTCTGAAGGACGTATGATAGTAGGTCGGTTGGGAGCAGCTGGTGGTCTTCTGCTGCAGGAAAAGAGAGGAGAAGAGGTATTGGGGGAAGGGAAGGGGAGGGAACATGCAAGGAAAAATATTATCAGAAGGTCATGCATCAGTTTTTCCCAAACCACCAACAAAAGCCTGAGTAACACATAGTGCAGCCCTTCACCAAATGTTTCAATGCAACTTTCCCCAATAGCAAAGCCACACTAAAAAAAGCATCAAGGTCTGTATGTGTGTGTATATGTAGTTTTACCTAGGAACGCCCGGTGGCAACGCTGGAGGCACACGGGCCGGCCTTGATGGGACTAGAGGAACAGAGTTGGGATCGCCTGGAGGCCGGGAAGGCACGGGAGGTCCAAATGCTGGTGGTGGGTTGAGAGCAGATGGAGGACCTGGAGTGGCCCCCCTCACCCCTGGGGGTCGGCTGGGAGGGGCCCCTGATGCGGTGCCAGGACGGGATGCTGGAGGACTGAAAGAAAGATACGGAAAGATATTTAATATCATGTCAAAAACTAATGTCATATATTTAATTTTAGCATAGCATATATTTAAATAGGGTAAACGATACTGTCTTTTTTGATGTTCCAGCCGACAGAACTCATATTATGTGATTTTTATACTTCAATCTGTTTCATTACTGCAAAAACACATGAACATAGTTGGATGCTGGCATAACTGAAAATGCTATTTTGCATTGGTGGAAAAAACAGTCTTTAGATGACCTCTGCTGGACATCTAGAGTAATAAAATCAATTGAGCCAAGTTTGCCTGTTTTGCAGAGAACTAACATTACTTTGGGACATTCGGTGGTTTGGAAACATTGAAACAAATCAACAGTGACTATATGTCTATTAATAGTAACACTGGGTCTCTACCTGGTGACCACAGATGTCAGTAAATTTACAGTGAACTTGCCTTTGTGTTGCAGAAAACACAGATGTTGTGGGTACTTCCCAAATCACATGAGTTCTTTGTTAATACAAGTGTGAAAAGGGTTTTAATTATTATTAATATTGTTTTTTATTTCCCTTTATTATTTCCATAGTCTCAGCAGCTTTGTTTTATCTTGTATTTAAGTTTTAATGTAATATTTATGTAAGTCTTGTGTGAATTTGTCCAAAATTATGTTGTACCTTGGGTCTTTGGCAATCCAGGTGTCGTCGACAGGTGGCGGCACTGGAGTAGAAATCGTGGTGGTGCTGATGTCTCCGATGATGACCAGAGCCTCTTTCAGAGCGTGGTACATCCTCAGCATCTCATCTCTCCTCTGAGCCTGCTCCGCTGACTCCTCCATCAAGCTGCCCTGGTCCCCTGCAGAGTACAGGTAGGCAAGCAGCTCTGAGTGGATGAAGTCCTTGGCCTGGAAGTACGAGTGGGAAAAGGGCAGCAGTTTAGAAAACTAATTCTAATAAGATTTGGTATTCCACATTTGAAAAGCTATAAATAATTTTGAACAGGACTCTATAAAGTTGCTTTTTAGATAAAGTGCAATGTTAAAATTATTATATAATTATTCCCAGCCCCCCTTTTAACTCTATTTTAGTCTTTGCCAGCTCCTGAGGCTAAATGTCTGACTCTTTTATATGTACCACTACACTCAGCAGCTGTCTGCTTCCTGCCAGCTTTGAGTAAAGTCTCTGACTAATGTTGAGTCACAGCAATAAAACAGTAGACATACGCTGTTGATCATGAGATGCATGATGGTCTTGGGCATGAGATCTCTGATGGACTTGTTGACAATGCTGATGTATGAGTCCACAAGGTTGCGGATAGTCTCCACCTGTCGTTCCAGCTGCGGGTCCATGGACACGGTGTCGCTAGGATTCATCGCATCTTCATTCTCAGTCTGCAGGACACCAGACAGATGGATAGAGACAGAGGAAGCAAGAATGACCATGAATAACAGGTCTCTTAAGATAAAAAGTTAACACATTTAGAAACACCAATTCTGGACTGTACCAGCAGAAGGGTACGATGCAAAGGTATTTCAACACAGCCAGGCTTTCTTTTGTGAGCTAGCTTTAAATAAATATATGAATAAAACCTGCGTCAGAGATAAACGATAATACAATTTCTTTGCTCTGTGTGTGCTCACATAAAATGAGACTTGGTTAAAAAAGGCACAATAGTGCTAGGAATAAGTGAAGTCCTTGCAGATGGTGGTTAATTATCATGAATTTATAAAAGTATATTAATTTTAACACTGCTGCTTTTCATTTCTAATGTGACAGCTGCACATTAGAGGTGTGAAACTTTATACTTATACATTAAAGATTAAAAGTTGCTCAGTAAATGTAGGTCTGACACTTCCCCATAGTCCAATTAAGGAGACATGTAAATGACTTTTGGGCAGATCAAAGCAAAACTGATTTTGCTGCTCAAATATTCTTGTTGATAATTAGCCTCCTGATGGACAGATACATTTTTAAAATCTGTTTTCTATAGTTAAAGCTGTGTAAAATGAAATTGGCAGCAATTTGTCAAAGATAAAGATATTTGCATGTTGTTCCTGTGACAATGCAACAGTTTGCAATGCACTGTTGTGATTGTTATTGCAGTTTCCTTCAGTGGTTTTAGAAAAGTACAGAAGTTAACTCTGAACATAATGCTTTGTAATACTCACCTCTGAAAGCACTAGAATAAAAGGTTCCCCAGTTTTCTAGATTGTAAGTGTAACAATGAAATACCTGGTCTTTTTCTGGGTAAACACCAGCTCTCAGGAAGGAAGCCTTCCAGCTGTCAACATCCTCCTGAGTGTCACATGCCAGTTCAATCTGACGCAGGTCTTTGTACACATTCCTGTAAAACAGACATGCACAAACTTTGACCAAAGATCATATCTAAAAAAAAAACCCAGCATTACTGTAATGATTATAGACGATTAAAGCATCCACACCTCTGTTCAGTATTGAAAATGGCAAAGACGTGTTTGCTGGACATGAAGCCCTTTTCCACATCTCTCAGCTTCAGGTTGTCAAGAGGCAGCATATACTTCTTTTCCTTTTCCTGATAAAAGACACAGTTATGTATTGACAAGTTTAAAAGTAGACAGACTTAAATGCATAAAGTTATTTCAAAAACAAACTCATTCACTGCTCGGAACAACTTTAAGACATTTCTTTAAACGCACACGTAAGATTTTGCCATTGTTGGCATGCTGTAACTTCTGCTTTACTCCAGTAAATTATTACTTAACCTTTTGTCTTTGAAAGCCGCCTTACCTCATCGTCTTTGAACCAGGACAGAGACTCGGCAGTCAGGACAAACCAGTATTCCTTGGATCCCCCTTTCATAATGCTGATGTTGATGGTGAGCCAACCTCTGCGGATGACCTGTACACAGTTAAGTCCAACAGTTGATTAAGCTGTACAGACAGGTGATCAACAGCAAGCGACCAGAATGGTAAAAACAAATGAAACCTAAACATATACCGAATATATGCCACAAAAAATGCCACAGCAACATTAAAAACAGCAACATAGCAGCCATGCTGGTGTAACAATGTTCTTAATAAAAACAAGGAGATCACCAAGTAATCAGATCAGTCCGTACAGCATCAATAAATGCACCACAAAGAGTACAAACAAGTGATAATAGGTTCAAATGGAAAGTCACCTTGTTTGCATCCTTTTTACTGCCAGACTGATGAACAGGAAGACAAATGAACACACAGGGATAATGAGCAGACGTATGCAATACTTGAAATCTGGTTGGCGTAACCATAGATGGATTGCACAGTTGGTGCGTCAGCCTTGCAGACAATTTGTTACAGTGGATAGCTGTGACAAATTGGTTCAAAATGTAACTTTTATAGACCACTAGTGCAGGAATTTCCCAGTATAATTAGTCATAATTGCAGATATGTGTCACTGTTAATTACTTAAAGTCTTAATACTGCAATTAAAATTTGATTTTTAAAAGAGCCTGTAGTTCAGCTTGGAAGGGATTACTGATGGCTAAATTTCATTAATCAAATGTGCTAGAGTGGAGCTACAAATTTCTTGTTTGTTTCTGTGGAATGGTCACCAACACAGCAAAAGAACTCTGAGCATCTGAGCTGTGAGCTACAAAATAACAAAGCCACAGCTATTTAGACTATGGCAGCAGTTTGTATCAGTCTATTCTGTTAAAACAGATCCACACGGGCATCCTTTATGATTTGGCCAGTGGTTTTCAATTTCTTTGTGCCTGACACACACAGAGGGAACTTAGGTACATTTGAGGCACATTAGTGGACTCTGGACCTAGCAGGAAACCTACAATCTCACTCCGTTGGCATTTTCTTCTGGTTTCAATCTTTCTGAGATTTCTAAGATGGCATGTTTGATTTCCAAGCGCCTCTTTAGCTAGTTTGGCACCATATCAGTAATCAGCTTCTCCTGACAAATGATGCACTGTTGGGCTCCTAACACCCGTAAATCCTGCTGAAGCTGCAAGTCTACAGACAGCTTTTCTACTTTCTTTAGATAGTGGGTTGTCTTTACTGGTTTGCTGCAATTTACTCCAAACAACAAAGTTTTTCCAGATTATTATTATTTTTTTAAGTAGACACAAGTACATGTGACTGTGAACTTATCGTAAGTTTAATAAGAATTGTCCCAAATTCCCACACATCAACTTGCCTTGTGTATACAGAACATTACAGTGAATTTTTTTAAAAAAAGGAAGCTGTAAGTTTTTTTGTTTGTTTGCTTTTTTTTTTAATGACAGCTACTCCAGTTCTCATAACACATCCTTGTTAGTGTAACTCTCACTTCCCAATTCCTCTCATCACGGAGTACAAATCTTGCTTCTCGGCATGGTCCGAATGACCGTTCACTCTGCACCCAGTGAAGAAGGAAGTGACAAATGGAGATGTGGGGGCTTCATACTTACAAGAATCTCTCCCTGGGCTATTTAAAGGAGAACCACAAGAAGAGGCAGAGGAAAGGGAAATTAAGGGAGAGTACTAGAGGGCCACAGACAAGAGTATGAACGTGTGAGGAAACAAGGTAATAATGGCAGGAGAGATGGGCTGAGACAACATCAAGAAATGAAAACAGAATAACAGCAGATGGAAGCAGGGTCTATGATGACATCACAGAGGCATGTGGACTTTAGATGAGGTGTAGACTGTATCTTTGATCACCTGATTGGGCATGGCTCGCTTCTTGGTGGCATTAGCAGCAGTCCTTTGCTGGGCGCTGTAGGAGGCAGATTTCATAACATCAGATACAGAACTTTTTTTCAAATGGGGAACAGATGACGGAGAAAGTCAATAACTGTCACTACTCTTAGAATCTTTCATGCAACATAAAAGAATCTAAGACATCAGTTTCCTTTTGATCAGTTTGCTTTTGATATTTTTTTTAATTTTTAAGGCAGAGCAAGATGAACTCTTGAGTAGCCTTTAAATGCATTTGGGTTTAGTAGAATTTCATTTCAAACTAAAAGGCAGAAAGATTAAACGCTAACCAAACCAAAATATATTTACACAATGCCCACTTTATTAGCCATTTAACTGCCCATTAATGCAAATATTTAATCAGTCAGTCACTTTGCAGACAGTCAGTGCATTTAGGCATGTTCGAGCTGACCTGCTTAAGTTCAAACTGAGCATCAAAATTGAGAACAATGTGGTTTAAGTGGCTTTGAATGTGGCACTATTACAGGTGTGAGACGAGCTTGTCTGAGTGTTTCAGAAAGTGCTGATCTACACAACCATCTCTAGGGTTTGCAATGGATGGTCCTAAAAAGAGATAATATGCAGCTGACGGCAGTTCTCTGTGAGAAAATGACTTGTAGATGTCAGAGGTCAGAGTAGAATGGCCAGACTGCTTAAAGCTGATAAAAATAACCACTCGTCACAACCAAGCTATGAAGAAGAACATCACTGAGCACACAACAGGCAAAAGAACAGGAAACTGAGTCTAGTGAGGGTCTGATTTCCATTGCAGCTTTTGGATCAGAATTTTGCATAAACAACTTAAAAGGAAGGATTCATCCTGCCATGAGTCAAACATTTAGGCTGGTGGTGGTGTAATGGTGTGGGACAGAATTTCTTGGCACACTTTAGGCCCCTTAATACCAAGTGAGCATACACAGTGAGCATACAGAGGCTCCCTGAGTACCTTTTTATGATTTTATGATTACAATGTACCTGCTTTCTGTTGGCTGTTCAACAGGATAGAGTGTCATGTCACAAAGCTCAGATTATCTTGAGCTGGTTTCTTGAAAATGAAAATGAGTTGAATGTTCTTAAAAGGCCTCCACATTTACTGTATCTGAATCCAGTAGAGGACCTTTGGGAGGTGGTGAATAGATGGATGTACAACTGTCAAATCCGACTGTGGTGCTATCACTTCAATATGGACCAAAATCTTTGAAAAATATATTTTCCAGTGCTTTGTTGATTCTCTACCATGAAAAAGGGCATAAGGTGGAGCTCCCAAGGCAAAAGCAGCTCCACCCTAGGTACTAGGTGTACCTAATACAGTGCCCAGTGACTAATCACTTACAGTCATGGCTAATGATTATTTTTGTTCATTGTTAACACTGAAATTGATGATTAAACATATGGTTTACAAAAGCGTGACGAAATATCTATCACTAAAACAGCACAAAAACAAAAACAAAAAGAAAAACAACTGCAAATTCTCACTTCTACAAATTCTGACACGTTAACTGACAAATTACAAGAAACTGCTCTAGGGTAATTCCACTGACAGGTGTGAGGTAATCTGTGCCGCCCTTAGGTTGTATTTTAACTGTAAATGTAAAATAATCCCAATAAATTTAAGTGAATGCTTTTTGTGTTAAGAATGAATCTTAGCCTGTGTATGTATCATTTCAAATTTAGGCTTACTTTTTCCTGATACTACAGAATAGTTTGAAAGTTCCACACGATAAAGCTCAACATTTGATTGATAAACTCTACACACTGAATTGATCTTAAAGAGAATAAAGCTGTACATGTAGATGCCCTTTCTCACATGCGGCATATGAGTCTGCTTCAGATGAGTTTTCAGTTATAGAAAGACTCAGTTTAGGTGAGGGTTCATGTTTGGAGCACACAGGAGGCAGGTCACATGACAGCCACTTGCTTGCTAAATGATTTAAGACTTAAGATGTTTTCAGGCAGCAACTAGTGGTGGAAAAAGGCGGATAATGTTTTAGCTACTATGATTTATCATGGAAATGGAAAGATTTTACTATCACCTATATAATTAAAAAGTGAATATGAACCCCCACATTTACTTATCCTAATTAAACCGAATAATCTATATTTTAAGTTTGTCTTACTTGGCAAATCCAATAAAGTCCTCATGGTTAGTGTTTATGTAGGAGAGCTCAATGTCAATCAACAGCAGCACCTGCCAAAGAGGGCAAAACATGACGTGTTGTGTACACAAACAAGGCAAGCTTTATAATTGTTCAGGCAAGCTCCATCTCTAGCACGCACCTGGTCTTTGGTTTTGCTGTCTCTCTCTCTGATATAAGTGGTGACAATCCGCTCGGTCTCCTCTCTCAGTCGGGGGTACGAGGTCAGCTGTAGAAAGCACACATACAGAGATACATGCACATGCATTGCTGCAGATTGATGCAGATTACACACGGATACACTGTTACTGTATGCAGGCTCAACACTGTAAAACAATCTGTGTCTCCTTGTAAGCAGCTACACTCAACCAGTGACAGTTAAGTTACACCATGAACACATGTTTGAGTTCAGACAACATACAAAACCTTAGGAGGCATGCGTTAACAAGTCCTCTATCAGCTTTAGATTTTTTCTTATCTATGAAAATTTAACCATATTATAAAACAGCACCGGGTTAATTAACCCTTCCACTGTACTATAATCTCAAGCTCATAGAGAAACCAGGAAATCAGTGAGGTTAAAAGATAGGAAAGAGGGAAAAAACAGTCTGGTAGAGCATTGTGAGTGTCTCATTGTGGATATGAATAGTGTAGAAAAGGTACACCACTGGAAATATACACAACACCAGCCACAGCTGTGCCATTTTAAGCAGCCACATGTCTTGTGAGAGGGGAATGGATTTGATATTAGTGAGGTAGTGTTAAATCACTAATCCCAGTGATGATGGGCTGAGTGGATTTCAGGATCAGAGTGGGAAGGGGCTCTTGGATTTGCCATTGGGGGTCCAGGGGAGCAGCAGGATGGATGTTCAGCAAAGCCTTCAAGCAGCAGGGAGGGGAAACGATCAAAAACACTGACAGGACGAGTTAGTTTATTGAATTTATCTGCTCTTTATCACTATTTAGTCTTAGCCTGTCTGTTTTTTCTTCTTCACTCTTTTGTCCTTTAGCTCTCTCTCCATAACCTCAACATGCCTCTCTGCTATTCATGTTTACCTTTTCAGTGCACTTCCTGATCAGGGTGACAAGCTCGACGACGACCAGGTCAACACATTTCAGACAGGGATCTTTCAGCTTAATGATCTGCTTTTTCACTATAGCTTCAAACGCCAAGTCTGGGGTGAACAGGCCTGTCCTGTAGTGATGCATCGTGGGAGTTGGAGGTTTAATATCAGGAGGAAGAGGAGGAAGTGTTGTATGGGCCATGGTGGGAGAAAAAAGGGAATGGTGATAAAAAAACAAAAAAAACAAAAGCCCATGTTGGATGGAATAGTTTGGGAAAACAGAAAGCATTTAAAGAGGGAATGTAAAGATGAAGGTTGAGGAACATGACAAAAGGGAAAAACAGGTGGTTAGTTAGTTCTACTTCATGTTCAGAACAGAAACAAGCTGCAGGCTGATGGAGGTTTCAGCTTCCTGTACATGTGCAAGTTAGCTGGTCGGCTTATATCTTCTTTGTCGCTGTAGAAACACGACATCAAACTGTGTACAGGCAATCACAATAAAGCCTAACAACTTTGGTTAGTCCCACCTTCATAACAAAATTTCAACTTGCCCAAAAAGAGTTCCCCCCAGTCTCAGCTATATGTTGGAGTTTTGCGATCGAACAGAAACAATAGCATGCTGAAATTTAGTTCAAAGCAGGGCTTTGATTAAGTACAATCTCAGGAAGCAGCTGTGGCTGTAGATGCTGTCTCGAGCTATTTCTTCAAACCAGGCCTGCAGCTTGTTTTTTGCAAAGAACCTGTACAGGAACGTGTCACAGCCCGTCTATCTCTTACTACACAGCTCCTCAGAAACACCACTCCAATGCACTGCAGTACAGCCAGAACATGTAGCTTTATATTGTTTTCTTCATATAAGAAAACCTCAAAGCAGGATTATAAAATAGTTCTTTAAATTCCTGTTTCAGTTGTGCAATCCAAGAAAAAAATGTCCAGACGCACACAAAAATGGCTACTGTTGGGTGAAAAATTACATCTGGCAGTACAAGCTATGCATGAGTAGCAGTCGGGCAGGCGACCATGCAGTGATACCTTATTGGTGCACTGTCTGACTGTGTTGATGAGCTCCTGGATGACCAGGTCGATGCATTTCAGACAGGGCTCTTTCAGCTTAATGATCTGCTTTTTCACTATGGCCTCAAACGCCAAGTCTGGGGTGAACAGGCCTGTCCTGAAGGACATACAGACAAGACAAACATGGAGACATGGAGCAGGAGACACATGGAAACAGTGTGAAACAGGTACATACACACAGGGAAGGCATGAGCGGAGAGTGGGGAAAAACAAACGAGGAAGAGCAGAGGAAAGAGACGGAAGAATTGGAGCAGAAAATAGACATAAGGCTGACAAGCAGCCGAGAGATTACAGAAAATGGTTACAGAAAAAAAAAACACATTATAGCCAGCACACAAAGAGGGACACATAAAGCATGGACAGAAAAGAGGTAAGACAGTTGAGCAGACAAATGTGTGGGGTTTTTTTCACAGCCTGTCTCAACTTGCCTGACTCCATGGATGTTCTTGATGGCATAGCTGATCTCTTTCCTCAGCTCCTTCTCATCAAACTCCATCTAAGACACAGTGGAATTGATTCATTATGTGTATCATCGGTGATACTTGCAGCCAAATTAACAGTAGCAACAGTCTAAGAGGCGTTTGTGTTCTTTGGGTAATTCAGTGGCAAATAAAAAAAGATGTGACCTAAAAGAACTTAATAAAAAAAAGACAAAGAAAACTAATTATTTTTGAGAAAAGGGATGATAACACTTGTCACCTTCACTAGTTCAAAGGGAAACCGCTCATGAAAGATACGGTTGATCTTCGCTCCACCAGACAAGTTGGAAGTATCCACTTGATCTCCAGACCCTTCTATACACTTCTCAAAGTCCACACCAAACTGCTGCACCATCCTGCAGGTTTTACAAAATGAATATTAAATTTAATATCCTGTAGAGTTTTCACGCATCTGTGGATCTGGGTCTGTGGAAGTGGGTACTGACTGAAGTAATGCCTTTGTCTTGCGTGCCGGGTCGTCAGGACGGAAGTTTTTGTATTCCTCCACCTCCTTCTCCAGTGATAGCAGCTGGCTTTGGAGTTTACTGCGTAACCCTGGCAATGTGTCGCGGATGTGGTTGGTGAGTTGCTGTAAAGAAGTTACAAAAAAATTGTAAGTTTTTATGAACACTTCTGTGCTATAAGCGACTGTCGTTGCCTATTATATGTGTTTGTATAATCAGGTGTGTGCCTCACTTGATTGAGGGACTTCTGGAGGTGTGGTGTACCCATGCGTTCTGCAATGTGCCTGTATGCAGGATGAGACAGGAAGAACTTCCTTTCAGCGGCTAAAGCAGCACGGATGTCTTTCTTCCCATCAATGTCCTTTTGACTGCGGTTCACCACACCAATATAACCTAAAGAAAAGTACAAACAAGGCACCCAGGGAGTTTAGAAGACCAGAACCACATATTTTTTTTGATTTGTAGTCCAACTAGAAATTTAATGGATTTACTAAAGACCAGATTGAACTCACAAAGTGGAACATCCCCCCACACTTTACTAAAACAACAGCACATGTGACTAAAAAGTTCTTTTGGTTGCTAGTCCAAATATGTTAAAAATTACAAAACTAAATATTATACAAAAAGCTACAGTTCCTACAAAGTTAATTTCTTAAACTCTGATTAAAACAGTGTTTTGTTTTACATCAATTAAAAAAAAAATACTCAAAAAAATACTCTCAAAGACTCAACACACACCCAGAAAACCTCTGTTTGAGCTCTTGCCCTTGGGGAGGAAATTCAGAGCTATTAAAGCAAGGACAAACCGATTAAAGAACAGTTTCTTTCCTAAAGTAATTATTCCACCTAATGTTGAATAAATGCCCTTTGACTGCTGTTTTCAAAAGCAGTAGGAAGGCAATGTGCAATACGTATGTGAAAAAACAAGAACACGTGACTGTGTTTTATTATGTTGTTTTTCCTTAGTTATTATGAATTTGCTTTCTTTTTATTGCTCTATTCTTCTACAGGATGCATTTAATTTTGTTGCTGTGGAAATGATAATGACAATAAAGTGTCTGAATCTGAAATAACAGGCAAAAATTGAAGCAAACCTTAAGTCAAAAGAGCCTCTTTGAAACATGAGCTGCAATTCCACCAATCCCCACTAGAGGTTATGCAGTAGCTTTTTTTTTACCCCTGTATTAAAATGTTCAACTTCTTGTTTATCCTCCTGACAACAACACTATTCATTTATGTCCTCTGTAATGGACATTTGCTTTTTTGACTCATTTGAGCTACCCTACTAAGTCCTGATGTACTAAATAGAGGACATCCTGGGCTTTCCATTGATATCTCATGTGTTTGATTGGCCTCTTTTAGCTCCAAAGAGGCAGGAAATCACAAAAAAGTTCAATGGGAAGATTCTTTTGTCCTTGGTTCTCAGGAGGTTAGAGTCAGGAACAAAACAGATTTGGTCTTTACAGTTAATCCCCCTGTTTTTATGGCAACCACATTATGCTTTATTATGTTTGTGGCTGTCTGAGTAATAGGTAGGTGTCGTGTTGTCTAGCATTTTACTCGAATGCACTCTAAAGAGCTGATGTTCAGTTATTCCAGAAAGTAAGTATTAAATAGGATGCTAACTAAAATGATGCTAACTGTGGCTGTTAATTGGCAACACAAAACTGTGTAAAACAACATCCTTTTACAAAGGAAAATAATCAGCCATCTTTAAATGCTTTCAGGCACTTAATTGAGCAATTATTTCGTATCATTATTAATATTAGCTTAAATTTCAATGGTTAATGCAGCATAAAAACTGTGTATGGAATCACCAGTCAAATCTAACAAATAAAATAAGATAAAATAAAATTTTAAGAAAGCTTAAACGTGTCTGACTTGCATGCTGCTACCATTTAGCTTATACACAGGCTAATCCATATTCCAAAGGCCACTGCAGCAACCTAGGTTCAAGTTTATCACAGATTCTTTGCTCCATGTTTGCTAATTTTGCCTAATTTTTTCCCTCCTGGTAGTTCTTTTTCCGCCTCATTCAGTTCATCAATTAATTTGGGATTATTTGAGAGACATACCTCTATCTTAAAATATCTCTGGCTGTTGTCCCAATATGGTCATGCGAGGTTTAAGAAAACAACAATATAGTAAAACCTGTTGTCCACAAAACAACAGGTGATACTGCTGTGGCTATGGCGTGGGAGTTTTATGGCTTTGGTTTTGTGTCTGTACCTCTGCGGAGCGGCAGAAGTTTGTTTTCCAGGATGTCTCGTGCATCTGTCCCCTCGTCCATCAAGTCCAACTTTGTGATCACACCAATGGTCCGTAGCCCTGAAGAAAAGTCGTAATTATGTTTTAGTTTTCAGATAGATAATTTCAGGATAATTTCAAATAAAAACTTCTTGTCATCAGCATTAATAACTGTTGAGTAACAAATAATTTGCAGTTACTGTACAATCCCTGAAGTTGCTGCAAAAATTATACCAAAAAAGTTACAAAAAGAAATATGTAGATGTGTGTAGGTCCACATATTCTGACCATTGGCTTACCCTGAGGGTCCACCTCCTTTGCAATCTTGAGGGCATCTGAGTTGGCCAGGTCTGTGTTTGCAGGGGTAACAGCCAGGATCAGACAACTTTCCTTAGTGATAAACTGTAGCAACATGTCTCTGATCTGATGCTCAATGTCCTGGGGTTGGTCACCGACAGGCACTTTAGTCATCCCCGGTAGGTCAATCAGGGTCAGGTTCAACACTGACAGAGAAAAGAGGGAAGGGTGAAAGTGATCAGATGGATATTGAGCACTGGCACTAAGAAGGCTGAGTTTGTAAACGTGTGTGTGGTACCATTAGGGGAGTAGACACGGAGGTTGATGGGGATAGGGGAGATGCCTTTGTTGGATCCAGTGAGACGGTCTGTTTCCGCTTCGATCTCCTGGCGGACCTCATCAAAGTCCACAAACTTCCTTCCTTTACAGTGCAAGAACTCTGCATACTCTACATGGAGATAAACAAGTTTTAGACGGCAAGGAGAAAACCGAATGGACTGGAAAGAAACGGCACAAAGTAACACAGCTGTAAGATGTAGTGAGTGAAGCTCAATTAGTGGCATAAATGATGCAATTATTAAACCTGTATTGATATGGATTTAGAGTGCAGGATTGTAAACGCAAAACAATCCTGTGTGGTACATTTCTCCAGCCTTCTTCAAGAAAGGCCAGATTTTCAAGAACTACTTCCTGACAACTGAGAAACAACTTGCCTGCTTTACTGTTAACCAGCTGGAGGATGAGAGGGCGACGGGTGACGATGCCAGATCCTCTGGGCAAAAAGTCCCTGAAGGAGAGAAGCAGGTAAAGTTTAACACAACAAGTAATGTTTAATGGACAGGCTTTTCTTTCCTTTTTTAGTTTCATACAGCATTTACAGCACTTATGTTTTTTGGATTTCTTATTCTATTATACTTTAGAATTCCTTGTCTTTAGTAATATATTTTACATAGCACTAAATCTACTTTTTTATTTGTTTTGTAACATTTTTCTGTCTTATTATCAGCTTGTACGGCATCTGTGAAGTGGTCTAAAAACCGGCAAATAAAAGGTGCTATACAAAAAGGGCTTGACTTATAAGTAAATACAAAAAACCCCCAAAAAAAACATCAATTTCATTTTTAAACTATATCAAAATCCTACATATTTAGCATCCCCTATCAAAATAAGAGTTCATGGTGAAAAACAGCTTTCATATACCATTAACTTGAAATGCAGGCCTCCATCTGAGTTTTTGCATTATTAATGCAAACCCAAGATTGACTTACATCCCTGTTCAATATAAATAGTGCAAAGACAAACAGATGTCTCCCACTCTTTGCCCTTCTCATTACATACACATTCATCACAATGGAAACTCCTGTCCAATAGAATCGTGATCATTTCCAGGTCACTGACTACACATCTCTCTGGGCCATGAAAATATGTCCTTATCTGTTTTTCTGTTTGCATGCCCAGCCAGCAGCAAGGTCCAAGTTTTATTGTAAGGTAAATAGGCCCCACGCACTAAGATATAATGATTTGAAGCTATACACATGTATACAGCCCCTGCTTGAAGTCACTGCTGACAGCGCAAGGAGGAAATTGCCCAACTGTGATCCCATCCTGTTTTTTTCTCTCTCTTCCTGTCACTTATGAAACCACAACATGAATCAGTTGAAGCAGCGGGTCATCTAAACTGGAATTGCAAAGGACACTGCTAACTGTTTTTTGTCCTCTAAACCAAGTACAATTAAAAAAAAACAACAACAACTGATGATTTAGTCCACCAACACAAAATGAATCATGAACATTTTGCATTATGATAATCTTTTCTTCAGTTTTTTTTAAACAAACAAAAATTAAATTGTTTTTGGTAATTTTTACATTATAGTAAAATGTAAAAGGAACATTTTTTTCCATTTAGTGGAGAACAAAAAAGGAGGAAACTAGTCAACATTTTATAAACAATAAAATAAAACAATGAAATAAAAAAAAACCCCTACATCAGTATTCGAAACTGTTAGCCGGATGTGTCTGACAAAAACTAACTCCCACCTACGTAAAACAAGTAAACACCCCAATCTCAAAACGCAGTGTTTCATCTCTGAATGTCAGTGGAGCAACTAACAAACATGAAAACAGCTCTGTACTCTTCTGTGGGTATCTGGTGGTACCCAGTGTGTCATATACACATGACAGTGCAGCTGGTGACATCACTGATGACCCCAGCACAAACACATCAATGCCTCTACTGTCTCCCTCAGCCACTGCTTGGGACTTGGAGACAAAAGGAAACAGGGAAAAAGGAGACATGGCAGCCTAATCAACATTCCCGATCTCTTGAACAACAAATGAAATCATTTGGACATGTAGTCGATTAAAGTGGTCCTGTTACTTTGTTACTAAACTCAAACTGTGGATTAGGCCCCTATAACTGCATTACGGCCATGTCACATTCCCCTTCCGGATTTTGTTTCAAGCTATGTTAATGTGTTTTTTAATGTAAAATGCTGATTATTTTACACAACGTAATAAAGTGAGCAGAGTGCCTCAAACATATGGCAATAATGTAACAGCTGTTTTACTGCTATTTATCATCAAGAAGAATCATAAACTGCTTACTGGAATTCCTTCTAGCTCATTCATCAGCCTCACAAAGAAATTCAACAGTGCTTAGCATGCTGAGAGGGCAGAGTCAAGGCATTTTCATATATATACGATGGGTGTAACTGTCTAATAATAAATGATCAATCCACGATGACTTCATCATAACTGCTAACAACCTTTACATACCTCACCCTTGAAAGTAAAACATTTACCTGACCTGTGTAATTTGAGGACTATGAAGCTATCTTTCTTTTCAGAATGAGCAGTCTCAAGGAAAACAGCCTTTGTTAATGTTTGACAGAATGGGCCTAATAGGAAGCAATGACTGGAAAGAACAGTGGACACAGATCTAATGAGAAAGTCACATTCTTGACTGTATAGTTCAAGAACACGGACGCTAGGACGAAAGCTTTTATTTTTCATTGCACTTTACTTTAACACTCGTTTTGTACCAGTTCTGCCAGTCACTAAACAAACAGCTGTGTTCTTGCGTAAAATGCGTAATTATCGATCGTGAATAGCACAGCTCCATAATGGAAAGAATCTGTTGGAAAACTGGGAGGCTCCGACACACAGACGCGTAACCAAGTGTTTAGCTGGCGACTTTTACGCAAAAGCTCTGTGTTGTTTTTATTAAAGGAACAGCGAGAGACTCCTGCCAAAAAATGAAAGTTAAGCTTCACAGTGTCAGTTTGAGCCAATACTACATATTAATGGTACAACCTCCCAACGAAATTCTCCAACACGGAGCTCTTCCCTGCACTCTGACCGCCGACGACCGCTATCTGAGGCAGGTCCAAGTTGCAGGTCTGGCCGATAGAGCTGAAGGCGTCTTGGAGCTTGTTGATGAGGGGAATCAAGTCTTCCATTCCCCGGTTTCCCATAGCTGCAGCTCGGTCAGCTCAGTGGGCTTTATTCTGCTCTCCTCCACGGTCAAATAGGAGCCAAGGGAGTCTCTTGACCAGCAAACCAAAAGTTCCCAAATGGCAGTGCAGTCTGTCACAGGCTCGGTGAGTTTATTTCAGTACGACACGACAGAGTTAAGAGTCAAAAGTCCCACCAGCCTTTAGTAAACTCGCAAGAGTCTTAAATGTGTGATCGCATGATAAAAGTCGCCACATTAGACTGAAAACTTCTGTCATCATCCGGTCAGGCGACACCCAGCCTCCGCCGGAGATTGTAGCTCCGCCTGGAGCGTCATTTTGGTCAGTTATTGGTCATCTGGGATGTCTGTCAGTGTACACATACATATGTCATCATTTTTATGACAGAGCACAGTAGTTTTTGAACTTTGACAAATTAGAAAAGAGACGTATCTTATTCATCTTATACCAGTGGTGAAAACACTCGTTTCACCACTGGTACTAAGAAACAACGATTTTGAATTTCAAGTTAAATTCCTAAACAGTATTTTTCTTTGTTTTGTGTGTAATGTTTTTGCTTTATTTAATTTTTTTTACAAGGTTGACTGTACTTTTTGTCTCTTTAATAAAATTATTTTAGGAGCATCTGCAGTGAGGCTCATAACTTTCTTATGTAAAAAATAAATTTACTTACATCCCCAGAAGGAATAAAAATTTTATTAACAACAACCCTTTTCTTTATATTTCGTTATTTCAAAGAATTTTACACAAACTGCTTTGTTTTATGAAGCACTTTCTCTACAGTATTTACCACATTAATTTCCTTTTGCCACTGTTTGTTTTGAGCGCAAACTCAGTCTTTACTTTTCAGCGAATACAAAAGAATAAAACAAAACACTTACTTACTATGACAGACTGTTACGGAGAGGTATTTACAAGCAATGTGATAGTGAATTATGATATGGTTCATACAATGAAGCACACGATAACAAATACAGTTATCTATTTATAAGCAGCTGATCACCAAAGAGTCCACAAGAGGGAGTTGCAGAGCAAAATAAGATACAAACACTGAAATGCTCGGGAGGTCAAACGTAAAACAGGAAATCATAACTGCATGCTTGAATTATAAAAACTAATCGGATAAAAATCATAACAAGACACAAGGAAAAGCTCATAGTAGTTGAAATATTAATTTACCTTAAAGAAATGGAAACTAAACATGTTTTACTCCATGTCAAATTATGTGTGGTTTATTCATCAGCTGCACCTTCAGGTACTGCCACCCTCTGAACTGTATTAAACTGTTTTATTAACTTCTACTGAATAAGAAACAAAACGAGAACTATTTCTTAGGAATATGCATTTTCTTAATCAGTGATCAGATATTTAAGTGACGATACACTTTCTAAATATTGTAAACTACTTTTTGACCAATTACTTGTTTAAAAAAACCCAACAATTTATGTTCTCATTTTTGTGACACTGAAGCATTAACCATAGCAAATCAAATTTTTGCTAAAAATCACTGACTGAAATCAGACGTGTATGCAACCTAAATATTTGTAATTGTAATAACTGTAATATTCAAACCACATTTCTATTAGTAGTTACACCTGAAGTGCTTCAACCTTTTTCCTATTATTTTAAGATTACAGATAGTATCTATGCATAGAGAATATTCAGCTCCTTCACAGCATTACTATATTATTGCTCCCCTTGTCTTATAACAGTTGAATAGAGAGTTGTCTCAGGTGCTTGATTGCTGGTAGCACTATGTCCCGTGCCAGCGGAGCTATTTTTCTTAGTGTCAGGAAGTGTTTTTCCATCAGTGTGGAAACCCACAGTGGTATACTGAACTATGTCTGCAGAAGGATTGATGATGTCTTGTCCCATGGGAGTAGAGCCGTTTTCACTAGTGACAGGAAGCATTCTTCCATCTTTTTGGAAATCCACAGTGGCATAGTGGACTATGTCTGCAGGAAGATTGACATTGGTATCCTTCTGAAAATCAACATTAGCATGGTAGACCAGGTCTGGAGGAGGGCTGGTAACAGCACAAACAGATGGCAGTGAGCTCTCTTGCTGTCTCCGTACATTAATCTCTTCATATTGATGATCTCCAGTATTTCCCTGCAATGAAGCAATGAAGAGCAATGGTGGGACAGTTGCAAAACTGTGCCCTCAATCAAACTAAACAGCACCCCCCCCCCCCCCCCCCCCCCCCCCACACACACACACACACACACTTAGTGAGCACATCACATTGTCAAAATGCTTTCCCTAGCCGCTTACCCTAACCCTAACCATCATAAACGAATGACTAATCCTATCCCTCAGCCTAACCATAACCATAACTCGAACACTGAAACCACATTGTGAGCCTCAAAAATACCTTCAAGCTCGTGGGGGCCGGCATTTTATCCCCAGATGTGACTGTTATTCCCCACATGCTAATTTTCTGTCCTCACAAAGATGTCTAAATATGTACTAACACACAAACACACACACACACACACACACACCTCTGTGTTATGTCCAGACTTTGTCCTCAGCTCTGATGACCCCTCAGCAGCAGTTTCTAAAATGAGAAGAATTTGAACATAAACAACAAGAGTTGTTTTTGTGTGTTTGTTCTCACTGATGTCAGCTCTGTTCTATCTATCTATCTATCTATCTATCTATCTATCTATCTATCTATCTATCTATCTATCTATCTATCTATCTATCTATCTATCTGTCTATCTGTCTATCTATCTATCAATTTTAAGATTTAGATTTAAATGCATTAAATATATTTGCTTTTGTAGTTAAGGTCAGAAAAACCTTTCATTGGCTTGGGAGTGTTATACACGAATCTTGATCTGATAAAATAAACAATTATATGTATTTTTTATTGTATTTATTTATTTGTATTTATGTATTTCTTACCTGACATTCTGAGGACTTTACATCTGTATAGTATTAGCACAACCACAGCAATCACCACTAATGATCCCACACCCACTCCAATACCAATAGGCAGGCCTGCAAAAAGGAGACAGCCATAGAGATATGGCTTAAAAGTTTATAGAATAGAGACTGTGGCTTAGTGTGTTTCTGCAGTAGACATTTGTGTGTATTTGTATACTGAGATATTAACTGCAACTGCTTGGCAGAGACACATACCTAAATGCTGATTTTCGATGTCGTTTTCTCTCTTCAAACGTAAACTGACTGATTTTTTGGTTTGAGTGTGTCTTTCAGCTGTGTGAGAAAAAAAAGAAAGAAGGTTATACAATTTTTGTTTATGTTGTTAATACTCAGAAAATAATCATTACACAGTACCAAAGAGTGGTTTTTTTTTCTATTACTTAATTAATTTGATGTAGTATGAATGTAGGAAAAGCTTTAAAATGTATGAAAATACATTTAACAGTCTAAAGTTTATTCCCTTTTCCAAAGCCATCCAGTGGGCCGGGCTGGAGTCAGCTTAGCCAATTCGGACCCCTGAGCCTTATCTTTGACACCCCTGCTATACATTTTTTTTTTTTGTATTTCCTATAAAGTAACTCAAGAATTTTTGGCTTCAGTGCTAAAATATGTTTATTGATTGTTAACAAATAAACCAGGACTAAAGTCAGAATAATTATAACCATTTGTCAAACAATAAAATGATATCATATGTCTTTTGCTTTCTACCTCAATTAATTTTATTGCAGATGGTTTTTCTTAAACTTACAGTTCAGTCACTTCTAATAAAAATGTGTTGTTGTGAAACACCACAGATATAAAAAAAATATACTAGGGTACTTACTGATAGAAAGGTATATTTTGGTGTATTCAGCATTTGTCATTGTTTTACCAGATCCGCACCAATACGTTCCAGAGTCGGTTCTCCTGAGGTCACTGATGTACACATAGAAGTAGTTCCTTCTTTTATTATCCCTTATGTAAAATCTGTCTTTAACTACAACTCTGTCTTCTTCTGTTGTCCATATTAACTCGTCACAGTTCAAGGGATTCTTTCCTTTGCACAGGTATTTTTTAGTGTCCTCTTCACTCTTAGAATAGTTACATGTAATTGTTGCAGTCTCTGAAGTAACACCAACCATTTCATGTGCTTTAATATCTTCCCAGTCTTAAAAAAGGAAATGCATGTCAGTGCAGCTCTTTTCTTTACAAACTGCAACTTATATATATTATATATATTACATATATAAATGTGTTTTTATTTACTAAAATTATTATTACGTTAAATCAAAGATCAGATCAATACTCACTCAAAATATAGAGGTGGATCTCAGTTAAACAAGAAGTGGATGTACCAGATTTTATACTACACTGGTATTTTCCAGCATCTTGGGGGGTCAGTGCAGAAATGATCACAGTGTAGACTCTTTGCTGTTTATCATCTCTGAGAGAAAATCTGTCTAGTCTGGTGTAATTTGAGTCATAAGCTGATATCAGATTATTGCAATAAGAACTTGCAATTTCTCTACAAAAGGATTTAATTCCACTTTCTTTTACTCTTGTATAGTTGCAGTTGATGGTAGCCGAGGCGCCAAGAAATGTGGTCTGGTTCACTGGTTTGTTGTAGCCTGTCAGAGAGTTGAAGCGTATGAAGCAAAGGTTAATTTCTCAATCAAAGTCAGCAGATGTGTATATAGTGCATTCAATGCAACACTTAAAACTACTAATCTGTTTATTAGTAGCGTGTAGATGCTGTTTGACATTTTTTTAGGCAGCAAGAAGACAATCTGTATTATTGATATATTAATATACAGTAAAAAGTATCACTCATGCTGTGATAAGTTCATTTTAGCACCTATGCAGGTGTGTTAGGGCTGCCACGATTAGTCCACTAGTCACGATTACGTCAACTATCAAAATCGTCGACGACTAGTTTAATAGTCAACGCTCATTTGAAGCTTTGTAAGATCCTGAAAGACGCAGGAATAAGCAGTAGGATTTAATAGTGTTGTAACGGACTGAAACAGAAGATGGCAGCACTGCATCTACAAGGATGCCAGCTGCTGTTAAACGCCGAAGAAGAAAAAGTAGCATGAGTTATTTTTGTGCCTGAGCGCCCTTAAAAACATTTTTGCAAGCGAAATGTTGCATTTTGAGGAGAAAATAATTTTGAGTGAAGAAAAGTTTAATTTGAGCGAACAAAATTCATAGCTGTGTGCAAGAAATGTATTTCAGTGTTTGCTATTATCCATATACACACACAATAACAGCCCCTCTCGCTCAGCAGTTGGCATTTGCTCTTGCTCAGACCTCTGCTCTGTGTGCTGACTAGTGATGTGTCGGTCGCGAACGAAACGACTCTCAGAGCCGGATCTTTGACGTGAACGACGCGAGTCGGCTCCTTATCGCAAGCCGTGGGTTTTTTTCCCTTTCTCTCACCCTCTCTCTCGCACTTTTTTTCCGCTTAACTCCGCATTCGAGCCTTGTGCTTTGCGCTGGGAAGAGGGGGGAGGGGCGGTAGTTATACTCGCAGTAGCACAGGAACAGAGCGGGAGGGAGAGAGAGAGAAAGAGAGCCAGGGACAACAACGTCACATTAGAAAGGTATAGTAATCATCCACAACTATTTTCAGTTGCAGATGATAAAGGATTCAGAAAGTTTATTCATGCAGGCCCATATGACAGAGAATGTGCATCTTCTTTTTGTTTTCATATTTTAATTGATATTTAATTGTGTTGTGGTTTGCAGTGTTTTGTGTTGTTTCACTTTAAATTTGTTTAAAAGGAAAAAGCTGAAAATTTAAATAGTTAAAAGTTGAAATGTGAATAGTTGGTTTTTGTATTATATGATTTATTTATTACATTTTATGTGGAGTGAATAAATAAAAGTATATTTACGGTGGCCCCTAGAGACAAAGCACGTACAAACGTCAAAACACGTACAAACCCTGAAGCACGTAAAAACTCCGAAGCACATACAAACTCCAAAACATGTAAAAACTCAGAAGCACATAAAAACTCAGAAGCATGTAAAAACTCCAAAACACGTACAAAAGACAACAGAAGTGCTCCAGAATGCTAGGCGCAGTGTTGAGCTTTTGTTACCTAGTGGCTACACAAGCCAGGAAGTACCAACGACCGGATTTGGTGTGTGGTAGTAACAGGTAAATGAACATTTTTTTTGTTAAATTATTTGAATATATATGAGTGCTTGTGTATAAATACACAAACAATACACATATGCTTTCAATTGTGTAATTTAAGTGATCTAGGTAGCTCTGTTTTGGAAGTTCAGTGCATAATTTTATATTGTTGTTAATAATAAATTAATTAAAGCAACAAAACAACCTGAAGAGCCGGTTCGGAGCCGAAACCGTGTGAGTCGAGCCGAAAGAGCCGGTTCTCTAAAAAGAGCCGGAAATCCCATCACTAGTGCTGACGGACCTGCTCTCTATGGCAAGCCATCAGGGCCAAAAATCACCACTTTTCTAACCCGCCTCTCAGTGTGTCGTTCGCACTCACAACATCTCTGCTCCGTGTGCACGCAACTCTGTACAGCATTATGTGTGCAATAAAACCAACTAATCACAGACTTGAATGCAAAAATTCTGATTGACTGTTATGGTCTCCAATCAGCTCGCTAGCTACTGGATTCCGGAAACAGGTTCCAAAATGTAACTAAATCCATTTTTGGTTAGTATGTTTAATTATTTTATTTTAAAATATCTACATATTTTTAAGGTCATTGTTGGTTTAAATCTAGTTTAAACCAAACCACTCCACTGGATTTACTTGTGACTATAAATGTCTGTTAAATCTATGTACAACATTTTCATCAGAACTGAAGACTAAAGGTATAAAAACAGCAATAAAATAAAAAAGAAAGTACTCAAAGAAACTTAGATGAACAGTAATGAGTATCACTTGCGCTGTTTGTTAAAATAAGCTAATTTTAGCTGCTATACAGCATTATGATTTAACCAATGGCTGTCTTTCATGTTATAAGAGTTAATCACAGCAACGTTTGTAAGTATAGCTGTCTGATAAATGTCGTAAAAACATTTTTCTCATAACTGAACAGTAGAGGTATAAAAACAACAATAAAATCAAAACAGGTGTAACTATCTAATTACCTGAAATTTGTATTCAAGTATAGTAAATAACTCAAGTTACTAGCGTGCCTCCGTGCAGAAGTATTTTGCATGTTGGTTTACATCTTTGTTGTACTTACAGTTAATGTTGACACGTCTGTCCTTGTTTCCCATTACAGACAAAAAGCTCACAGCAGCTGTTATAGAAAATTAAATGAATAAAACTATAATTTAATCATAACACTTAAAATGACTTTCAGCCCCAAGAAAATCAAATAGAAGATTAATCTTACCTGTTATTAAGCAGATGATTTGTAATGATGCTGCCATTGTTTTGGTCAGAAACTTTTTATAGTTTTCCACAGTTTTAATCTAAAATTATAATATTATGATCCAAAATGAAAAAAAAAAAAGAAGCTAAATAAGCTACATGCCCCTATGATCAGTCATGAGACCTGTACTCTGCTCTGATTAAATTGTTATATTCTCACTTGCTTGTGATGTCTCTGCACAAAAGAGAGAGTGCCAGCTTTGTTTTTCCACAGAAGTTGAAATATTTGCATGATGAAGAAACAGGATGTGAATCTCTTTATGCAGAGTGATAGAAACAGAGATAGAAAAGGAGAAGAGAAAGAAATAGATGGAGAGCGAGAGTGTTGACTCATAGTTGCTAATCACCAGCTGCATGTTATGACATCTTTCTCTGCTTTGAGCAAAATATTCATCATAGAACAATGTCCACAATGTCTCTCTTATCTTTGGATCAAAATAATTATAATACCAGATATTAGTTAGCAGGTGTTCTACGTATCTACCCATTGCATGAAAAAGTATTAATGTAGTCTATCCAGAGGCATGGTATTATGAAAACGTAGTAGAGTTTTGTTATTATTTACATATTATTTTATATGTTTACCATATATGTCACACAAGATCAGCTGGACGGACAAAGCAAAAAGTCAAAATCGGTATAAATTTAACTTAAAATGCATCGTATTAAAATGACTTATTAATGCTCCTAAAATTATTGTGGATTGTGTCTTAAAATCAAATTGTGAAGGACGATACCTAGTGAGAAGAGATATAGATACCCTACTAGATTATGCTTTCATCATTAACAGGTGAATCTAAAACCATACCTAATGTCTATATGTTGTGTACATGGGCCTCTTTATGAGGGGACTACCAAGAGCCCCAGTGTTATGAGAGGCATTTGCAACCCCTGGAATTTTGTTTATTTACTTACAGTATTTCTAAGTAATTGGGGTCATAATTAAATTTCCGGATAAAGTAGCTGGGTGCCTGCACTTTGATTCCAAAAATAGTAGAGGCTCTCTGTGTCATGGTCCCTCTGTCATCGTCTAACTCACTGTTTTCTGTCTGTCTTATTCCACTTGTGCTTTCTGCCTCTCCTCTCTACTGTCCTCGTTTGTGTGTCTACGTGTGTGTTGTGGTGTTCTGGATTTTATGCAGTGGCCTTACTTAAGGGAATGGCTGTGCTTAAGTCTTTGCTGAATTGTTGAGCTACTATGTCAGTGTAAATCCCAGCTCTGGTACTAGTTGGTTTGCTACTTTTGTCTTGTAAAGAAACTTACCTGTGTCCTCTTGTATACAGTAAACCTGCAGAGTTACCTGTTAGAGACAAGTGGTGTACAAACTGTGGAGAGCTGACTTGGAGAGAATCCTTGGGATTTGGGAATCGGGACTATCACTGTTATGGGATTCATGTTTGGGATTGTCATTGCACATTCTCTACTTTGTAAATAAATTCACTGGTCTTTTAAGAGTCCTGCATTTGAGACCTGCTTTACCTGGTGGCAAACATGACACTCTGATTTGCACAACTAACAAATTATACAAAATAGATTAGCCTACCCAACAATCAGGCTTTCCTCTAAGGCTCCGCTAATTTATTCTGTCTAGGTGAATGCTGCACACTGAGTCATGTCTTTCCCTAAAGAAGCAAAATCGGGCTATAAAAAAAGATAAAGAAAGGAGAACAAGAGAAAGCAACCAAAGGGAAATTAGCTGTTAACATAGGAAGGTGAGCAACTAACAGGTTATGGATGTTTTACTTAATAAAATACAGTGAGTGAATGTCAGTTTTGGCTATACCTACAAAAATAATCCAACACAATTTAATTGATGGGGGTGTAGGTGAAGAGAGAGAGAGGCAAATAAAGGTTGTGATGGGAAAAATGAGAAGGCAGAATATGTTAGACAACTCAGATCTTAACTTTAAAGATTTTCATGACATGGTAATATGTAAATTACAATGAAGAAAATACTATTACTACCACTACTACTAATAATACTACGACACGCAAAATGCATCCAACCAGAAAATAACTGTAGACTGTAGTATGCTCAGAAATGACAGTTAGAATATGATGAGATTTTAAAAATGTGTAGACTCATAGATTTTTTTTTATTACATTTGGCATATGACCAGTTCATTACTGCCAACCCCAATGACCACTACAGAGTGGCCAATACAGTTATTGACTCAATTATTAATCATTAAAAAAAAATCAAAAAATGCACATGAGATATGGATTGTAAAAGTAAAGGGGGGGGGGGGGGGGGGGGGGGGGGGGCGGCACAGAGACTGCTTATGTATAGGGCAAAGAGTTTTGTGCTGTACCTCTGGTTGTGTATTCAGAGTTACAGTAAAACTATGCCTCATTTTACATGGTAGCTTGACAATACCCAGTTACAAATGTTGGGTCTAATCCTATTGTGTGTTTATTACAGGTAGTAACACACAACACTTCACTATTGTCTTTATTTTTGGCTGCTGGCATGACTACATATTTGCATGTTACGCCATTCACTTATATGCAAATAATGCAGTGTGTGTCTGTATATATATGTTTATAATAAGAATAAATTAATAATTGTTTAATTGTTTTTGTGCATTTTACTAGTAGGTTTTTCAATCTTTATTTATCTTACAGCTTGCATCAGCTGTGTGAATTTACAGTTTTCATTCCCTTTATCAGGTTTTAGTTCTATAGTTAAGTGGCCTCCAGTTAAGGGTGTGGTGGGTGTTCAGGGAGTTCACTCATTTTTCATGGTGATATGGTTTATTGGCATAGTTTATCAGTGCCGTTAAATGTATTTGGATCCATGTCAGATTTCTCAGTAGTTGAATACTCTAGGAGTCTCATCAGTGGGTGGTTAGATTCACTGCTGTCTGTTCCCTCTGCCTCTCCTGTCTTAGAATTTTAGCAAATGTTTAATTATTACCAATTATGGCTGATAATTCACAGTGACTCTTGTAATACACGCATTTAGTGCCACTCACAACATTAAGCAGTAGCCAGCTCAACGTGGACAACATGCAGTTCAAGATAATTCAGTTGTTGTTAGTAATGTATTAGTGCTGTTTTTTTATTTATTTTAGCATGTGTTTGGGCAATTCTTTGTGTCTCATGCTGCCCAGCAGCTCATAAATGGAGAAAGACAGTGATCATTTTGAGTAGCACTGCAGATTTGTAAAGTTGGTTTTACCTGCAAAACTGACATTGCTGAAAATGAACAAAAACTGGTTTGTCAGTACAACCTTTTGGTGAGTTTAAAGATTCTTTTTAATTACCATCATGTTTTTACACCTGCATAACTGTTGTACCCTCACAAACTCCACTATTGTTATAGTAATTTATGCTGCTTTCTTTTCTTTTCCATTTCATTCTTTTGTATGTCTGTTTTTTTTTAGCACTTCCCATTCTTTCATAAAGTAAATAATACACTGTACTTGTATTTATAAAGACTTTCCACTTGATGGCGCCAACAAAAAGCTTTTTTTTCTCTCTTAAAGCGTTACCCTTTTATTTAATAAGGAAAGTGTCTTGAACTGCAGGACCTTAACTAAAATATTGCCTTACTCAAAGAAGATATTATTTGGCATTTTTTAAACCTGCATATATTTGTTTTGATAGATAGCTTTAATTATTTTTTGTGCAATGGGTTATATGTATGTACATCTTCAGAATATGTGCAGTTAACCATATATTGACAAAGTAAACTTCATAAATAATATACTTAAAAGGATATTGTTAGTTACCAGAGAAGGAACAAATCATCAAGTATTTCTGGCTAATAATGGAAAACATGCGATGTATGTAGAAATAAAAATGCTCTTAAATCAAACATTTAAGAACAGGTGATGTATTTTTAAGTTCACATTGTTAAAAAAAAAGATTAACTTTAAATCAGCTCCTGGGATGAAACCAATAATTTATTTCCTTTCAGCAGTTATTTTGGTAAGAGTGAATAATTCAAGATAGATTTTACTGTGAATCACTGTCTGAAACCAAAGATGCCGAGTCACCAAGCACAATCATTTATGATAAGCATCAATTATATTCAAGAACATATAAATTAGCAGGGACATCTGTATCATAGTGCTAGCTACATAAAACCCCAAATATCAAACAGCCAACAAGTAAACTCAAAATTTATATCAAACAAGCCTTCACTAAAATATTTGACCAAATTATATGCTAAATTGAAATCCATTCAACATTTCTCCATCTATTTTAGATGTATGAATAATATTTATGCATGGAAAACACATCCCAGCTTGATGATATTGTTGTTACCCCTATTTTGTGACAGTTGCATAGAGAGTTGGCTCTGCTGCTGGAGGATTGGTGGCACCGCCCTGCACAGGAGAGGAGCCATTTCTATTACTGTCAGGGTGTCTGTTTGCATCCTTCTAAAAATCAACAGTGGCACAGTGGACCAGGGGTCCATTCTTCGTACCTCGCTAAGTAAGTTAGCTGGATTTGATTGTTGACGATTTCGCGTGATCTTGAATCATTCGGTTCTCCGAAGCTCATCCGGGACTTGCTGTCATAGCAACAGATCCGTAAGCGTAAACCTGCTTGGGAGCAGGCTTACTTTATGTAAACAAGATTAGATCGCGGCCACTCAGGTATGTCCGCTGCATTTATACGAAAGCAACAGCGATATTTTGCCACTGTTTTACCATAAATAAATATTATCAATGTAACTAAAGATAATGCAGCATTTGATTCTTTTATTGATTTCATACAGATACATACAGGTCATTTCTGAAAAAAAGGGAAATGTACTATCAATCATTCTATGTCATGTAGTAGATTATGTCAGATGTAATTCATATTTTAGGGTAGTAATAGTAAATTACTACGTGCAATCAAGATGAGAGACCACGGCTATAAAAGCGAAGGTGGATTTGGGAAGTCTGTCGCAGCCATGTCCTGTCCGTTTGTAGGCGAGCAACCCATTGCGGAAGGTGCAAGATTGATAAGGAGAGTTTACAGAATTCAGCGGATATTGCGGGATAGACAGGATCCTTTAGCTCAGTGCGACAGTGTGCTCATAGAGAGATATCGATTTTCCCGTGAGGGTATTATTTACTTAACCAACTTGTTGGATCCCTATGTTAAGAGTTCCACTCACCGTAGTCGGGCATTAACAACTGCACAAACTGTGTGCATTGCCTTGCGTTTCTTTGCGAGTGGCACGTTTCTGTACGCTGTTGGAGACGCAGAGAACATTGGCAAGAGTGCTGTCTGCCGTTCCATTCGCAAAGTATACCTGGCACTCAAGCATTTCCTGGGTGTGTTTGTGGTTTTCCCAAGCCACGTGAGACCACAGGTTGTCAAACAGGGCTTTTTTGCCATTGCAGGTACATGAAAATCGATAATGAATGTGATGCAATCATGACCTATGTCTGTAACTGTAGCGCGATTGTCCGCAGGCTTCCCCAATGTGATTGGTGCCATAGACTGCACACACATTGCAATCAAGGCCCCCCCAGGCCCCAATGAAGGGGATTTTGTCAACCGAAAGGGGGTCCACAGTATAAATGTGCAGGTGAGTAATACTAATATTTCAGATGGTAATATATAATGGAATGGAGTGTGTTCACATATACTGAAATCTCTTAGATGTTGTGTGACTCCATGTGCCACATCACAAATGTGGAAGCTAAATGGCCCGGATCAGTGCATGACTCAAGAATCTTCAGAGAGTCAGGGTTATGCACATTATTTGAGCGTGGTAAGAAAAAGAGACTTATTTTGATATGTCATACTTATTTTGATATGTCATACTTATTTTGGGCCTAACATAACAGCATTTCACCATTATACAGGGGCCTACGATGGGATTCTCCTTGGAGACAGGGGTTATGCATGCAGGCAGTACTTCCTGACACCGTTCCCTGACCCCAACCCTGGGCCACAGACCCGCTACAATGCAGCTCTAGCCAGGACAAGGGCACGCATTGAAATGACCTTTGGGCAATTAAAGGGGAGATTTCAGTGTCTGAAAGGTCTGAGGGTTGCACCTGACAGGGCATGTGACATTATTGTTGCATGTGCCGTACTGCACAACATTGCCACCATCAGAAAGGAGAGGACCCCCGTGGTGGAGGTGCAGCCTGTTGATGACCTCCAGCCAGTGCACTTGGACCAACCTAGTGGCAGAGCTCCACGGGACAGAATTGTGCAACACAATTTCGTATATTAAACACTTGACAAAACATATTTTCCTTTGAGATTTATTTGGGCATCTTTTGCCGTCTCATCCAACAGAAGGCAGTCATCATTTGCCTGGAAAAGAAAATCATATATACTGTACCACGCAAGGTTACCAATAGTGCTCTGTATGAAAGTGTATTGTTACTTACTCTGTAGTTCCTTCTGTAGCAACTCAATTTCCAGTTGAACTTTTTGCCTCATTAGAGCTTGAAGTTCGATGTCACCGAGAAGCTTCTGTTTCTTCAGCTCAGTGTACTCTATTTTCTGCTGGAGACTTCTCTTATAGAGCACACGGATGTCACCCTGTTTCAATTGTAGAGACAACATTTGACGGTCAATACATGTCATATAGGAGGTAGAATTAATTCCAAGACTGCCCACCCACCTCTGTATCAGGCCCCTCTGCCGGCCTCTTTGCCTGCAAACCATACTGCAGTCAGAAACACATGGAAGTACACAAGTAGATACACATTCAGGCCAAATTATGCATGCACTTACAGGGACTTCCTCCAAACCACAGTCATCTGACAGGGTTGGTTCACTGTCCTGTGCATTGGGAACAACATGGTGTTACAAAGGGATGTGGTACAGCCTATTGGTCTACATAATTACACAACAGATTGTATATGTATGTATGTATATATATATATATATATATATATATATATATATATATATATATATATATATATATATATATATATATATATATATATATATATATATATATATATATATATATATATATATCTCCCAACTTACTGTGCATGCTTCAGTCACCCCTTGCATGGGAACAGGTAAAAGTGACGGAGTGTCATGTACAACTGCACACACAAAAACCCACAGTGTCAATACATGTCAGTGTACAACCAGCATTTTGATTAAGGCAACGACCACATATTTGGCATTGTACAAATGGAATTATGAGCTCATTTACCAGTTATGAAGGTGCTGCTGCTACTGCACCCCGGCTGCTGGTCTAAGGAACAGCTGCCCCCAGGGATGCCCTCAACACTGGGTCTGGTGGCATTCAACCCTAGGGCCAGCTCCTCTGCCGGGGTGTGACGAGGGGGTGCAGGACCACCACCTGTCTTTTGTTGCTCTGCCCTTTTCTTGGTTGCTGTTATGACCAAACAAACAGGTTATTTCAGGGTCTCTTTTCAAGTGACTAGGAGCAATATGAGTGATAGATATTACCATTCTGTAGTATATTCTTATATTTCACTTTTACTTGTTCCCATGTTCTAGTGGGTCCTGTTGTGGCTCTAATGTGAAAGAGGATATGATGTCATATAATATAATGTGGTATTGTATGATATCACATGATATAATGTAGTATCATGTATCACTTACGAGTTTAATTTGTCAGCAACTTTCTGCCAGCCCTCTATCCTTGCTTTTGCAGCCTTTGCAGTGTTCCCCTGCGTTTTAATTAGACTCTGAAACTCCTGATATCCCTCAATCAAGAGTTCTTGCTCTGCTGCCATGAAATACTGAGCGCGCTCCTTCGACATCTTCGCCGACCAATCACAGGGTTGCCGATCAATGTTTCTACTATCGATGCGTAGCCCCTTTTAAGCCACCCAGTGATCTCAGATTACTTCATCCAGCTGTACTAATCGTCAACAACAGGTGTGTTCGGAGAACCGGATTAGCGAGCTCAAAGTTAGCGCGATGATTTGATCTTGGATGTGTCATTTGATCTTGGATGTAGTAAGCGAGGTACGAAGAACGGGCCCCAGGTCATGGACATTAATCTCTTCATAATGATGACCTCCAATATTTCACTGGTAAGAAAAAGGGAAGTGGTATTATAAAAGCAACTGTTTTGCTCATATGCAAACTAAACACAGGCACACACACACACATACCTCTGTACCATGTCCAGCATCTGTTCGCTTCTCGAATGATCCCTCAACACCACAACTCGCTAAAATGAGTAGCATTTGAATAAATGTAAGAAGATATTTTTATTTGTGTATCTATGTGTTTAGCCTAAAAGCTAATGGTTCCTTAATCCATTCAACATTAAAAATAGTCATAGAGTCATATCTCCCTACTTCCTGCTTTATATATACATATAGAGGCAAGTTCCTGTAATTGACCTCCTGTGATGTTCCTATATATTTTTTCCACTCAAAAGAAGAGAAACACTCATAAAATTTCTTCTCTTGCTCTTGGCAAAGGCGGTCGCACTTTTCTCCTCCTCCTCCTCTCCCTTAGCTTCCCTGCTTAGCCTCTTGTGTCCTTGTCTAGTCTCGTGTTTTTTGTATTACTTTCCCTGGAACACTCTCTCACAGTTTGTTCTCTAAAACCTAAAAGAGGAATTATGGATTTGATCAACTGGTCTCTGAATGCAATTGACACCACTTCAACGAGAAGTCTGGGCTCAGGTGAGCCTGACTGCTGAAGATATCTACCTATTCGGAACCATGATAACAGGGTTCTTGCTGATCGGAGCTGGCTTGGCCCTGGCTTATCGAAGAATTAAGGAAGCGGAACCGGCTGTTCAAACCCCCACAAGGCTGCCCGCTGGGATTAAAACGATGGGACGAGGCGTGAGTTTCTCGAAATGGGTCATTGAGTGAAAAGCTCACGGCTCTCCAACGGGAGATTGAGAGACCAGTGCTGGACTGTTAGAACAGCTTTGAAATTCTTATGAGTTGTTCACACTAAAGTAAAAACCATCATCATTTCATGCGGAGACCCCTTCGGCGCCAGCTGCGGTCTCAAGGCTGGAGCTGTACAACAACACCCTGATAACGACTGTGTTTAGACTGTTCCTCCCCTATGCAAGGCCACCTGGGTTGGCTGGAAGACTGTTTACTTAGCCTGGCAGGGCGAAGGACACTGTCTCAGCTGAACTCTGGACATACACACACACACGCACACAGACATATACACATGCAGATATACACTCATCCCCCCTCCCCCCTCCAAACGCCTTCGACGCTTATTCCCTTCCGATGCTGACGGTGGATCATGGAGACCAGCGCATAGGCTGCAGGCCCGGCTGTACTGTCTACATTGGATGTCTCTCACCCTTTACCCATCCCTGTTGCTTGCCATGTGTTCTTTGGTGTATTAAGAGTTTTTTGATGTGCTATGTGCAGAGGTGTTTTTTTCTGTTCTCAAACTGATCTCCCTGTTGGAGCTCAGTCTGGGGGGAGTTATTTTTTTCTCCTTATCTTTCCTCATGTTGTGCTTTTCCATGTTATACCCCTCTGACCTGTCTTCCCCATGTGATGTTTGTGTAATGTATGTATGGTCGGATGGGTAAGACGGCGCTGGCACGGCTGGCAGCCTTAACCTAATTTCCCTCGGGATGAATAAAGTATAATCAATCAATCAATCATTAAAACTTATGTATGAAAGTATGTATCGTGTACATTATATGTGTATTGCAGTACAGAATTGGTGCAATTACAGTAATCAGTCCCAGACCCACGCCGATACCAATAGGGAGACCTGCAAAAAGGAGACAGCAGTAATGGTAGCTAATTTTTTTACTGTACTCATGATTAGTGCATGAAGTAGATGTATCTGTGCGTGTTAGTGTAGTAGACATTTCTTTTCTACAGCAACGGCAGCTGTTTGTATCACTAACCCAAGAGTCAGATACTTGAGATCCTGATGTCCTGAAAACTGCTCACTTTCATTTTCTGTCAGGCATGATTGTGTCAGTGTCAGATTTCTTGGTTCATTGTGTCTTTCAGCTGTGTGACGATAAAAAGAAAGTATAAATGCAAAAGTAATGAATGATATTATTGTCTGCAAAAAATACTCAAACACACAGTTTTTTTCAATAGAGAAAACTTTGGTTATTCCATCCATCAGACATAATAAGCTATATGAGTATAAGATCAATGTAAACGTGGTACAAATCGTCATTTTAAGCAGCAATCTAGCAGTGAAGTTGTGAAGTCAAATAGTAGTAAATAGTGCAGTCAAATGTCTTCAGATATTAAAGGTACTTGTAGACTAACCCATATTCATATGTTTTAAACAATATATTCAATAGTGGTGAACATGAATATAATTATAATGCTATAGTCCTAAGCTATTTATTGTCATGGTCCTGGGCTATATGACCCAGTGTTTTGTGTTCTTGTAGTTTCACGTCAGTTTGTATAATGTTAAGTCTACTTTGTTATTATTCTGGAAGTGCCTCGGTTGTTCTGTTCGTTTAGTTTATTATATTTCCCTCTGTTTTGTTACCCTCTGTGTCTCCCTCTGTGTGTCTGTGTTTATATAGCGGTATGAGTTCTGTGAGGTTGTTTTATTCCGTCATGTTTTTCTGCGTTCCCCATCTCGTCGTGTCCTCTCTCCCTCGTGCTCCTCCGTGTTCTCTCTCCCTTCAGTCTGCATCTCTGTGTACTTCCTGTTTTACTTTGATAGGTTCGCGCCAGTGTGCGTCATGTTGTGTTTGCTCTTCCCGTCTCGTTGTGGTTATTCTTGTCAGCTGTGCTCCCCATGAGTTCTCACTTCCCTCATGATCCTTAAGTGTGCTTATGTCCGTTTCTCCCTCAGCTCCGTGTCGTGCCCCCCCTCATAGCTGTGTTACTCTCCCTGTGTTTCCTCGTGAGTTCGAATTTCCCAGCTTAGTTTTGTATCGCCATTTTTCCAGCAAATAAAGCTGCGATTTTTGAGTTCACCCACCTCCGTGAAGTCTGCTTGTGGTGCTTTCCTGCCTGCCTGCACAGCCATTTCATGACAATTTATGGTTGGAATTTTTTCTGCAATTTATATTTAAGAGTACAGTTATCAAAATGCCGTTCCCAACAAGCAGTTATTTTTAATTTCTTTGTTTTCACTCAGAAACTCATCATTAGTACTGAGAATTATTCAGATCTGATAGTCAAATAATTACTTTTTATTAGTTATAAACATTTGTGTAATTTTAAAACTACAGTCAAAAACGATTTATCTTATAGTTTTTGTTCATAATTTCCAACATTCATACTGCATTATACTGTACATTAAACTATAATTT